>NW_001865041.1:1790687-1835255 GCF_000002865.3 Monosiga brevicollis MX1 | reverse complement strand
GGGGGGGGGGGGGGGGAAGCAGTGAATAGAGCGGCAGGACAGGCCAATCGCAAAACGTACTCCATGCGACCACGGCGTTCCCGCTGGGGTCGGCCAAACTTGGCCTTTTGTACAATCAGATCGCGGCCTTCAAAGGCATGGCTTTGGCGCGGATGCACCGTGGCGATAAGCGCCAGAGTGGGATGTGAGGAGAATGAAGCCCAACAGCCACAGGCGCTTTTTCGCCAAGGAAGCCACAACCTTCATTTCATGGTCAGCTAAGAAAGGCCGAGAGGAGGGAGGGGGGCTCTGCAACATACCCGTCCATCTTTTCGGCTGCTTTGTCGGCATCTGCTTCTTCGTAAAAGCGCACAAAGCAAAAACCACGCGAGCGGTTCGTGTTGCGATCGCTGGACAGCGTCAAGCCAGCGAAGCGAGGTGAGGGCACTGAGCTGCATGTTGTTGGCAAATGGAAAGAGGGGGGCACTTACCGGGGCATGTAGATGTCGCCAATCTCGCCAAAGTCTTTGAAGAGATCCCGCATCATGTCTTCGGTCATGTCACTGGTAATGTTGTCCACCTAACGCAAGGTCACAGGAGAGGTGAGCGAGGCCCGCAAGGGAGCGTGAGAGTGGGTTATGTAGGCTCGGCGAAAGAAGAAGTGGTTGGGCAGTCATCAATGACGAGGTAGCTCGACAGTCGAGCGACGGTCAAGGAGACGGTGCATGCACACGGACCTTCAGGCTGAACATTGCATCCACGTTGGAAGGAGGTGGGCGGCCAGCCATGTTGACGGTGAGAGGATCGGAATGCTGAGGGGCCCAGTCGGAAAATTAAGTGGATGAGTGAGGCGCAACTCAATCGCTCATGCGAGAGTCAACAGCACAACACAAGAGGTGCAAGGACAGGAGTATTAAAAAATGTTGTCGTTGTGCCAGGCCAGCCGCACACAGAGAGGCCGACCGTGCCCAGTGGCCTTTGGGCGGTGTGCCTCGCTCATTCACCCCCTCTCACGGCAGCATGAGCGTCCAAATCAGACAACATCCTCCCTCTACTCAAACACAAAAACAGACCAATTACCCAGTCGAGAGCTCATAGATGCCGCGGTCCTAGGTAGCCCGCTCCAACCCCCTCCCCTTCCCTCCCCTTCCCTCCCCTGCGATCCAGCCCCGCCTTCCCTCTTGTCGGCACGGCACGTCACTCAAGACACAGAGAGAGAGAGAGAGAGAGACAGAGAGAGAGCTGCTCACCACCACCGTCACAACAGAAGAATGAATGTGTGTGTGTGTGAGAGAGAGAGTGTGTGTGAAGAAACAAAAGAACCAAAGGTAGCAGTCGCGAGAGAGAGTTTGAATGACATGTGGTACACTAGAGAGAGAGAGAGAGATGAAGAGAGATGAAAAGAGAGAAACAAAAGGATGACAAAAGAACACAAGCTACACCCACACACACATCCAACATGACCACATGCACACGAACGACAACGACGTGTGTGTGTGCTCGTTGTGGTGCTCATCTTTCCAGTTTTTCTTGTCTGGGCCGTCAGCTCGTATCAAGGTTCGTCTGATGGGCTGATGGGCTGTTGGTGGCTTGGACGGCGTGGTCGCCTGGTAGGACGTGCGATCGGGGTCTTGCGTGGAAAAGGGCTGGGGATGGCTACTGCTGCTAGACTTGGAAGGTAGCTGGGGTGTTGTGGTGGCGGGGGTGCGCGTAATTTTTGCTGCAAGCCTCCAGAGACCAAGGCGACAGCGGCGCCACGCCCCACCCCTGATGTTTACTTTGGGCTGGCCCTTCTTTAACCTGGCGGCATTGTGGCAACGAATAGGAGCTCCAGCACCATGGAAGTCGTGGCGTCCAAAGACGACCGCAGTAAGCCCTTGCAGGAGCATTTGCTACCTACCGTGTTCAACCTCGGTCCTCATCTCTGCCGCCATCGCTTTGCCCCCGTCGCTCCCAACTTATTTCAACAGTGGCCGCGGCGCTATTGGCTGCCGCCAAGGTCCTTAACATCACCGTCAAATCTGTTCAAGGTTTGCTGCGGCTTCACGTTCCGGCCTTGACCCTCCCTCGCAGTGCTTCAATTGATGGGCGCTGACGTTGTGTTGTGCCTCTCTTCCGGACTCTGCCTGCTCCAGCGGACGGCCGAGCTGACTTCAACTTTCGTCATGGCAACGTGTCCTTGTTTGATCTCGGGGCTGCCGTGGTCTATCTGGTCGAGCACGCCAATGCCCAGGCTACTCAACTTGGCGAAGCCGGCGCCGCCCGTGCCCAAGCCCTCTGGCTTCTGCAGGTTTGTCCAATCTACTCATGCCCCACCACACGCTTTGGCCCCGAGCTTGACGAAACATTTCTCGCTACAACTGGATAAACCCCTTTCTGACCGGCTCCCCTTGCTGACTCGATGATGGTTTAGTTGGCGTCTCGTGCAGGCGACAGTGCTGCTCTGGCCGAGGCTCTGGCCACCCTGCTCGTCAACAAGTACCAGCCAACCGCGCTGGTGGCTGCAGTTGTTGTCACGGTCCTGAGCGGCTCCACCTTGACCTTCTCTCCTGGTCAGTTGTGAAACCCGTGTCAGCCTGGGTCTACCTGGCCTGGATCTTATCCATCGCATGCAAACCTAACCTCCCCGCGCGAATCCCTCGGCTTCCGCACATCGCCCTGCCGTGCCACCCTTGCACCTCTCTGTGAATGTGCCGACTTGATCGTAGCCGTCAGCAAATTCTTGGCCAGCCACGGTGGTGACACGGCTAAGAAAACGGGCCAGCGTCAAGGAAAGGCCACGAGCGCCGCTGCTCCGGCAGCGGCAGACTCGGCTTCAGCCACAGTGTCCGTGGCCCCGATCACGGAGGAGGATCGCCAAGGCGCTCGCAAGGCCTGGAAAGCTAGCCAACGCCCTGAGGTCAGCCCAACTCCTCGCCACCCGCTCAGCGACTGACCAAGCACTCATAGATTGCTTGTGTCAATGCCCAAGGTCCACGTCCGCCCACCGGCACCCATCTTGCCCAAAGCGGGGGCTCGCAACATTCTTGTCACGGTGAGTCGGCAACCACCCCTCTTCTTTTGCCAAGCATCGAGCATCTGCTTCCTTCTTGCCCCTTCAGCCAGCTTCGCCTCTTCATTTTCTTTGTTTGCTGTCGGTCTTCTGAATGTCGGGCCAATAGAGTGCGCTGCCTTATGTCAATAATGTGCCGCACTTGGGCAACATTATTGGTTGCGTCCTCTCAGCCGATGTTTATGCCCGGTATGACATCTTCTCGCCCTGGCTGTCAGCAAACGCCCATCGCTCATCTACTCTTGTGCCGGACACCCATCAACCCTACTTTCCAGGTTTGCGCGCAATCAGGGCCATACCGTCCTCTTTGTGTGCGGCACAGACGAATATGGCACAGCAACGGAAACCAAGGTGTGTACGCCCAGTTGAATACCCACGTCGAGAAATACAAGGCAGCAGTCTCGGCGCACGATAGCGATAGCGATAGCGATAGCGATTGCCGCCCTGCACTCACAGCCTCGTGTCTGTTCCCATAAAAAACCAAAAAGGCGCTGGCCGAGGGCATGACCCCTCGGGAGATCTGCGACAAGTACCACGGTAGGAATGAGTGGGCCCTTTGGTGCCCGCCTGCCAGTCTGGCGCTTTCTAACGCCCACCACAAATGACTCGTTCATGATAGCCATCCACAAGGGTGTTTACGAGTGGTTCAACATTAGCTTTGACCACTTTGGTCGCACCAGCACGCCGCTGCAAACCGAGATTTGCCAAGACATCTTCAAAAAGTGCTACGCCAATGGCTTTGTTCAACAAAAGGTGAGGGCGTAGCAGATTCCTCACGCGCCAAAGTTGTGTCTTCCTCTGTTTTGCTTGCTCGTCGCGCTCCTTCATTTGTTGGTGCCACATGCATGCGTTTTTTTTTTCTTTCTTCCTTTTTTTTCCTCGATATAGGACGAGCAACAGTGGTACTGCACATCCTGTGAAACGTTCCTGGCAGATCGTTTTGTGGAGGGCATCTGTCCTGATTGCGGTGCGTTTCATGATCACCTCATCATGTGGGCCGGGCGTGGGTGATAACACGTGCATCCTGGCATTGATCTGGCATTCGGTTATCTGTTGCAGGCTACGACGATGCCCGTGGAGACCAGTGTGACGAGTGCGGACACACGTTTGATGCCATCAAGCTCAAGGTCAGTGCCTGGCCGACCACTCACCTACTATGGGCTGCATCTCATTCCAGATTTTATCCACTTGCTTTAGTCGCCGCGTTGCCGTTACCGCAAGGACTGCAATAAGGCACCCGAGCTGCGCACTTCCCGCCACCTCTACTTGCAGCTGGATAAGCTCCAGCCTCTCACCGAGAAGTGGTATGCCGAGTCAAACGATAAGCATGCCTGGAGCAAGATCGCGCAGGTGAGGCGAGGTCCCGCCCAGCCGCGTGCCTTACTCATTTACGATTGATTGGGGGTGGGGGAAGAGGTTGTTGACTGTCATCTTGGCTGACGTTGTGTTTCTTGTTTGCTCAATCTCAACAGGACATCTCGCGCAACTGGTTCAACATGGGCCTCGAGGCACGCGCCATTACGCGTGACCTCAAGTGGGGCATCCCTGTGCCGCTTGAGGGATTCACCGAAAAGGTTTGTCCCCTACCGTCCATGATTGCTGGAGCATGTCTCAGTTCCAAAGGCTTTGGTCCACTCACAAATCCTGCCGTTCGCCGTAGGTGTTTTACGTTTGGTTTGATGCGCCCATTGGCTACATCTCCATCACGGCCAACTACACGGATCAATGGGAGCAGTGGTGGAAGAACCCAGAGAACGTCGAGTTGTTCCAGTTTATGGCCAAGGATAACGTGCCATTCCACTCCATTGTCTTCCCATCTGCCCTTCTCGCATCTCAGGTTTGCTAACAGGCTGGATCCGCCCATTTTGCGTGTGTGCCTTTGACCTGGTGCCTTCTAAGTGGAAGCAATGCGGTCTTTGCGTTTGTCGATAGGACAACTGGACGATGCTGAATCATCTGAACGCCGTGCAGTACCTCAACTATGAAGGAACTCAGTTTTCCAAGGTGTGAACGTTCGCGACGTGGTCCCAGCGCAGATATAGCTTCAATGTCGCACATTGGTCTTCCTTTCAGTGGAATACGTTCGTTGCTTGTTCTTTGTTTGTTTTTGGCCTGGCCTCTAACCCATTGCTTATTCCCGACATTGTCACACCAGAGCCGTGGGGTTGGCGTGTTTGGCGACTCGGCTCGTGACTCGGGATTGGCCGCGGATGTATACCGCTTCTATCTTCTCTACATGCGACCTGAAGCTTCCGGTGCGTGGTCCTCAAGCTCGCCTGTCCTTGCGAACCTCCACATTCTGAGCCATCATTGTGCTTTCGTCTTGAACTCAATGCATTTCTGTACACGTGTCCATGCAGATGCCAACTTTGACTGGGAGGATCTGGTGGCCAAGCACAACAACGAGCTGCTCAACAATTTGGGCAACTTTGCCAACCGGGCTCTCTCTTTTTGCAAGCGCTTTTTTGACGGCAAAGTGCCCAAGATCGCGCTTGATGACACCGCTGTCGAGGCCGTGGCACAGGTCAACACCGAGGTAGGTTTCCCGTATGCTCACAAAGGCTTCCAAGAGTAAGCCACTCAAATTGGCCTTAGCTATTGGCCCAGCTCATCAACCACCAACCCCCCGTTGTTGACCCCTACTTGGCATAGCTGCGTGCCTACACCGAGGGTATGGAGTCCCAGGTTCGGATCCGTGATGCCATTCGTGGCATCTTGTCCGTGTCCCGCATCGGCAACCAATACTTGCAGAGCACCATGGTATGCATCAAACTATGCCTGCTGCTTCAAGCCTGGACGGCACTTAGACTGGCTCTGCACATGATTCACCTCAACTCACATCGTCGGGTTCTTATTCTTGGGTTAGCCTTGGAAGCTGGTGAAGAACCCCGAAACAGCAGCTCAGGCTGGCTCCATCGTAAGACACCCGCATGCTCTAGCCGGAACAGCAGCTTATGCATTTGAGTGAAGAAGACAGCTATCTACGTCTCGATACTCATGGCCAAGTCCCCTTGCCCCGCATGTTGTCGTACCCTTTTAGGTGGGCGTCGTTCTGAATTTGACCTACTTGATTGCGCTCATGCTCGAGCCCATCATGCCGGACACGGCCCAGGAGCTGCTGCAGCAAATTGGTGCTGAGCGCCGGTGCGTAAAGGTTGCCCCTGTTGAGCACTGTTGTTCATGCACTCTTGGTTGAGGTGACCGAGGGGTGTGGAGTTTCAGGTGCCTGACGGCTTGATGTGATTGCAAATCCACCAGAGTTCAATGTTTGCTGTTTTTCAACACGCTCTCACTTGCTCCCTACCTTGTCTTCGGCATCGCCCGCATGAAATAGATTTTTGCCATCAGCCTTTGCGCCTTTGTTGGACGAAGGCCACGTCATCGGGGAGCCCAAGCCCCTGTTTGAGAAAATTGACCCTGATATGGTGAGTCTCCCGCCCCTAATTGTGGTATATATCATCCCTTTGCTTCGTCTCAAGCTTTGCCACAACTCTCTTCTCTTCTGACAAATCGGGGTGGACCAACGAATGTAGGCCAAGGAGTGGCGCTCTCGCTACGGTGGACGTCAAGCCAAGGCACCCGAAGCGCCCAAGGTGGAGTTGCTACCCACGGATCGCAAACGTAAGACTTGGTCGGACAGATGCGGCAATAGGTTTTGGCATCCAATCTCATTTGATTCACTGCTGCGATGAACCCGCGTGGACAGCGACGGCTGAGGACATTGCTCGCCTTCGCAGCTTGATTGACGAGCAGGGCAACAAGGTAGCGTTTCAGACTGCACCGTAACGCTCGAGCTGATGGCCACTCCTTTGTATCAGTTCATGACGCTTCGTCCTGTTCATGCGTGCGCGTGGAATTCAGGTGCGCGAGCTCAAGAAGGCAGGTGCAGACAGCGCTGTCGTCAAGCAAGAAGTTCAGGTATACAGACATGCTTGCGTGTGTTTGCGCGTGTCTCTCTACCTCTATGTCTGCCTCTCCGTGTGTCTGCGTCTGTATCTTTTTGTCTTGGTGTTTCTGTGAATGTGTGTCTGCAATGGCCGTTTGTGTCAGCACCTGGCGGCTTGACCCACTTTGAGGTTTGGAAAATGCCTTGTCTGACGAGGAAGCTAACCTGCTCAATCCTGTAGGAACTACTCCGCCGCAAGAAGGCTTTGACAGAGGTGACTGGAGAGGGCGACAACGACAAGGGCAAGGCGTCGTCGGGCAAGGACAAGGGCAAGGAATCGTCAAAGGAGACGGCTACCAAGAAAAGCAGCAAGAGCAAGGGAAAGAAGGAGGCCAAGGCCCCCATGGATCCACGAGTGGCGGCAGTTGGTCAGGCAGTGAAGCAACAGGCTGACGAACTCAAGGATCTCAAGGTGGCCAATGCCAGCAGCGCGGCGATTGATGCCGCTCAGGCCAAGCTTGATGCTCTGAAGGCAGAGCTCAAGGCTTTGAAAACGAGCGCCAAGTAGGGATTTTGTTGCCACATGTGTGTCTTTTGAATCGTCCGATTCCAACCTTGTCCATGAGCCTCTTGACGCTCTCCTTGTTTCTGCGAATGACTCGAGCTCCTGGACGAGCCAATTGATGTGTGCCTGCGATTTTGTATGTTTCTCGCGATGCCCTCTTCTCTGATGCCTTCTCCTCTCTCAACACGCGACCCACAAAACCAAACACACAAAGACGACCAAGCGTCAAAAGCAGTTGTCAGCAACAACTTTGTTTGTTTGTGCGTATTTTCGTTTTGCAAGCAAACAAAGTTTCTCACGACGACGACCACGATCACTGCTGACGGACGACTGCAGCGTTGCTAATTGGTGGACCCTCTGGCAGCGTGCCGAAGGAGGGAGCAAGGCAGCGGAGAGGTCGGCAAGGTGTGGTGTGACAACGCTATAACAGGAGCATCGAAAGGGATCAGGGGATCGAGTTCAGCTTATCTGACGTGGTGCGCGTCTGCTCACTCGCCCCTTGCTGCCGACGCGGCACAGGTTGGAGCCATGGATGACGCGTTCTTCAATCCCGCGCTGCTGCGCAAAATACTGCGCAAAGCGCAGCCACAGCGACCTTTTGAGGCGGCCGCCCTTTTCTTTCATCATGTCATGCTTGCAAGCGGCCATCGCCATGAGGACGACGCCGTCAACGTACGTACTTGAGCTGCGTCAGCCGCGTTCTCTCGCGAGCGTGTGCAGTGGCCGGTGAGTCGAAGCCAGGACCTGGCGCTCACGAGCCCGTTTTGAATGCATAGACTGGTGACCAGGTGCCCCCCACGCTGATGGATCACGAGACCGACAATCTGACGACCACATATGCCTCGGATAAGGTGCGCCTTGGACGCCCCACTGCTCAGACCTCTCTGGTGGCTAAACAGCTAATGCCTGTGCTTACACGGTGTGACCTGGCTCGCTTGGACCCTTCCCTTGCCTGGATGGATGCTAATCATTGTAGTTGGAGCTCAAAGTTCTACTCATGGACGGCTTGTTACTCGTTCATGTCATTGTAAGTGGATGCTCTGTCTCCATCGAGTCCGCCTCATTCGCCATCTCATGGACTCAAGTGTGCCACTTTAGAACCAGAGGGGACAACAAGTGAAGATGTTTGAGGTGCCGCTGGACCAGCTGGTCAATGACGGAGCCAATCTGCAAAATCCAAATGCAACGTTCACATTGGATGCCTTTACTTGGGCCAAGAAGCTGGTCGCCGAGGTTGAACATATCAGGTTAGCAGTGCGTGCACGGCGATGTATGCTGTGGTCATGATCAGGCTCAAGCTTTGATACGTGGGCTTGTTGAGGGCTTTGAAACGGGCCATGGGTACACTCGCGCCCTCATACAGCACCATGACCTGGGTCGTTGTACGTATAGCGAGCGCTTGCAAGCGGCCAAGGCAAGCTCGCGGGCCAGTGCCAGCAGCCAGAGTCAACGCAGCGATGGTCCGGGGCCGGATCCCTATGCAGCCCCGGGTCGCTACCGTGACGATCCAAATCGACACCCATTTAGCATTGGACGTGGGGACCTGGAGCCCAACTTTGGCCAGAACCCCATGGGGCCAGGCTCGGGCATGTATGCCGGTCCGGAACACCCAATGTTTGCGGGCCGTTTCCGTCCGGGTGGAGGCGGCGGTGGTACGTGGAAGCCTTTGTTCCTGTACTTGTTTGCTGAACGCTTGCACCGGGCACTCGTTGCACTCTCCTCCTCACGTACACCGGTGTGTTTGCTGTTGCATTTTGCTTCATGTGTATATCCAAAAGGCATCCCAGACGATGTGCCCCCGGGAGCCCGATTTGACCCTGTGACACCATTTGGTGGAGGCATGCACCCAGGCCCTGGCCGAGGGCGTGGTCGAGGCGGTTTTGGTAGGTCATGCTCATGCATGGGCGCTCATTGCTTTTCCGCATCTCCCCTTCAGCGATGCAGCTGCCGCGACCTGTATCAGGTGACCATGTGTGACTGTTCAACATCATAGGCCTTGGGGGGCCAGATCCCGATCATATGCCTCGACCCGGAGGATTTGATCCCTTCTTGTAAAGAGGACTAGGCTTTGTACTGCCAATGACATATGAAAGAGGAAACCTGCGCTTGGAACCGCTCTGCTTGTTGCTGTTTTTGGTCATGATGGTGAGGCCGCTTGCTTGCAGGTTGTGTGAATGTATTTGGTTCTGAAAATTGATGATAATTTCCTTGATCTGAAACCTTTTTGAGCGCCGCTGCTCGGCGGGTGTGGAGGGACCGAGAACGGCGATGAGGAAGATGTACATGTCGAAGCAATTGCACAAAATCATCGAAAACAAGCGTCTACTCTGTGGAGAAAACAAAAAAGAAAAGAAAGCTCTTTCTCTTTCTCTCAATTTGTCTCTCTCTCTCGATCTTATTCATCTTCTCTCTCTTCTCTCCTTAACCATTCATCTTTCTTCTTTCTTCTCTCTCTCTCTCTCTCTCATTCACTTCTCAACCTCAACCTCGACTCGACTTGGCCCGCGTTGGCGTTGGCGTTGGTGTGAAACCTCTCGCAACGGCAGTGCGCGGTTTTGGCTTGGTCGTTCGTGGCGTGCGACCTTTGGTTCGAGCGTCTCTCAACTTGGCACAAGGACCTTGCTTGACATCGGGTTCACGTTTTCGTAGCCGTCATTGCGCCATCGTTGCCATGGCTGAGCCGTTGCGTTCGCGGCCCATGGATGTGCTGGCCCTCCACGAGGCGTTGCGCGACCGCGAGAGTGAGTTTTGACGGCTGCTCGCTCACGATTGGGACTGCTTTGCGGCCATTGCAGGAAGCCCTCGCCCTGTTTGCTCTGAGTGATTGCCTTCTGGCTCGACCTGTCAAGATCTGTTCGATGGTCCCTCGTGCTGGCGCTGATCACGCGCGATTTCCCTTGTGCAGTGCTAGAGGAAGAGTTTGAACGCGCACCGCACATGCTCGTGGGCCCCGATACTCTGCCCAATGATCCTCGCGTGGCCATGAAGAACCGATGTGCGTGCTTTCTTGTCAAGCCCGCGTACGCCAACAAGAGCAGAACGTCAACGCTGCTCACGGCACACTTCTCATTTTTGCGCACGTCTTCGTGACATTGTTTTAGACACCAACATTTTACCCACGCCCGCCACCCGGGTTCCGCTGAGCCAGATTGGCCCAGATGCTCTTTCGACGGTGCGTTTGCCTCGCATACAATCCACACAAGCTCGCCATCACACATGGTTTCGTTTTGACCTCCCTCCCCTTTTGCGCACTGACCTGCCGGCCTCCCAACCACTCCTGCCCACAGTACATGAACGCCAACTTTGTGGACGGCTACAATCAGCCAAAAGAGTTTATTGCGACGCAGGGTCCCAAGCCAGAGACGGTCGATGACTTTTGGTGCGCACCCCGGGCGGCTCACCGTGTCGGACTGGCGCGCAGTGCGCACCAATCTCACTGACCTCTCCACCCGCAGGCGCATGGTCTGGGAGTATCGCTCAGAAGTGGTGGTGATGATGACGGGCATTCGTGAAGGCGGTCGCATCAAGTGCCATCGCTACTGGCCAGAGCATACCGAGGCGCCCCTCGATACACAAAACTTCCAGGTAGGGCCGGCCTCTGCTTGTTGCACTCCACATGCGGTCGCACATACCGCCCAAACCATCAACTCTCCTCGCCGGATTCAAACTCTGGCGCCGCTTGCCGTGTCCCTTATCAAATGCCCGTGCGGTGTCTTCCCACTTTTTTTTTTCACCACAGATCTCGATCGCATCGACGGAGAACATGAAACATTACATTCTGACGAAGCTGACGCTTGAGGTGTGTGAGACCTGCTCATGCACGCGCTGGTGGCATAGTTGTGCCACAGCTCACCATGCCCGGCTGGTCACACCATTGCATCACGTAGCATCGCGCCTCGGGAGCCACGCGGGCCGTGTCGCACTTTTGGTTCACAAACTGGCCGGTACACTAGCACGAGCCCCAATGCTTTGAATTTTTGAGCATTAACATGCCATGTGCTCTGATTTTTATTCTTGCTTGCTTGGTTCATCTGATGGGGCTCAATTGCGGTGCATAGGACCATGGCGTACCTCACGAGACCTGGGAGGTGATTGACCTGGTCAAGGCCGTCCGTCGTGCTCGGACAGATCGTGCACTTCCCGCTGTGGTGCATTGCTCGGCTGGAATTGGCCGCACCGGTATGTGCGCACCTTGCCCACCCCTACTTGTTGTGGTTCAGTCATGACCTATAATGGAGCCAAATCTCGATTGCTCTGCTCTGCACCGCTTGCCTCAAATCCCTGGATCGGCCCCCTTCTCATTGTTCTTCCGTGACCCTTGTAACCTGTGGTGCTGTGCGCTAGGTACCTTTTTGGCCGTGGACATGGGCATTCGCAGCTTGAACAATCCGCACCGCGTTGTGGACGTGTTTGGTGACATGATCAAGCTGCGCACGCAACGAGGCGGCTCGATTCAGACCTTTGTCCAATACCTCTTTGTACATCAAGCCATGAAGGACTATGTGACCCCAGGCAACTCCTTTGGCATGTTTGGTGACAACACGAGCCGTGATGTGGTATGTTCTTTTCTCTTTTTTATTTTGGCTCGTTCGATTGTCGTGGTTGTTAAAACGAGCAAGATGCATTTGGGTTTGCCTGCTCTTGCTTGGCCTGTCATCTGGCCCGTGATCTGGCCCGTATTACTAATGCCGGGCAATCTCGTGTGCTCATCCAAGTGCAGGGCATCATCAAGGGCTCGGCACCCTCCTTTGGCTTCACCATGCGAGGGTCATGGCCTCCCTTTATTCTGCAAGTGGCACCAGGCAGCCCCGCTGAAAAGAGTGTACGTCGATTACATGGTTCAATTCCGTAGCTCGCGAGTCTCAAAAGAGCACAAACACTTGGGACTGGGCATTATCAGACACAATCCCTAATGCACAATGGTATTTCTGGTCACAGGGTGTTTTACCAGGAGATCAAATTTTGGCCATCAACCAGCAGCCCGTGCACAACTTGAAGCACGCCGAAGTGGCGGAGCGGGCCCGACAGTCCGGGGGCGTCATCACACTGACCCTACTCTCGAAGAAGCTGGAAGAGACACTGGCCTGAGCAAATGTCCCAGTTTATCCTCGCGCATCACTCGCCTCTGCCCCAGTTTGATGGCCAAGGGGAAAGGCATGCGAGTGGCGCCGGCGCTCGCGAGCCTGCTGCACATCGTTGCTGTTGCCAGACCTCGCGCACTATTGAATCCAATTGACTCTCCATCATGCAAATGATGCTCAACGTGCACACACATGCACGCTGCGAAAACATTATTAACATGTAAAAAAATTGCTATATAAATAGGGTGCTGCACGATAGTCTAGATCAGCCCAGCCACATCACAATTTTAGGCGCACGCTCGCCTCGGACGTTGATCGGCATCAGTTGCATTGCTCCGAAGCATGGGATTTACAGTCAAGATGGTTTTGACGTCGTGGGCCGGGTGGCGCATCGTGCTTGACTCCAATTCAAGGTCATCTGGAAAGCCCAGACCAAGGCCCTGTGAAGCGTGCGGGTGTCGCATTGGCCAGACACCATCACGAAGGTCGCGAGTGCCAGCACGAGCCCCGGGGGCTTGCAGCGCGAGTGCGAGAAGCAAGGCCACAAAAGCTAGATGACAGAGGTTTGCCATGATGGAGGTCTGTTAAAAAGCTCGTCATTCAAGGGAAAACAAGCCTGTGGCAATTTGAAAATGCCACTGGCACCGCTTCGGCGGCAGAATTGGGCACCGCGCGCAGAGGATCACAGCGGCCAAGTAACGGCGGGCGTAGAGCCAGTGCCGGCTCACATGTGGAGGAAAGCAAGAGAAATAAATCCAAACAGAAACCCCTGAATTGGCCAGCTGGTGAGGAGCGAGTACTTGGTAAGGCGGTCCGGCCCATGAGCTTGAAACGGGATGCATGGCGATTTAGCAAAGCGTATGGCGACGCGTGGCTCATTGAGGCTCGCGACAGCGGCAACCAGTCCCGTTGCCCCTGAGAGGGTTCTGGTTGTCAAGCCCCTGCCTTTTGGGACGGCGGTGGGCTCGGGATCCAGGGACCTGGCGAGGGGAAGTGATGAGTGAAACTTTTGGGACGCTGCAGACACGAGCCAAGTCCTTTTCGTTGGTTTACATGCAAAGACCATAACGCTAGGGTGAAAGAGAGGGCTCGAGAAGTTCGGCGGGTTTCTTGCGAGCACGATTGCCATGTGTATGGCCTGCGTCACCATGCAACGATTACCGCTGCCAGCCCTTCGTGAGCAAGCCACCCCCTGCTGATATAACACGCGCTATCGAATGGCACTGGATATACGCTTTCCTTTGGATGTACGCTTTCATGGATTTGCCTTGATGGACAGTGCGTTCACAGTGAAAAGAGTTGGCGACTGCCATATCGAGGTAGGTGAACCGGAGTTGTGTAGATTGTGTCCGCTGTTTGGCCTCAAGATTGTGCTCGCTTCACACTTGATCCAAGTTGGTCAGTTCAGGGCAGATGGCAGATGAATGGGCAGAGGAGTGGCTGTGTACGCGGTCGTACGTAAACCGTACTTTGGCTTGGTTGTTCTATCCTAAGGTTCGGCGTGAACTTAACCTTGATTCCTCTCAGTTCGCGACGGCTTGGCCCTGGAACGTCGTGTTAGGTCCAAACCAAGAGTACCCTGATGATGCCTGTGCCGAACGACCCCTGTCTCTCGCCTTGACTCACGGCCCTCAGCTCCAAACGACACCCCACCCATCACCCATACACGTCATTTTGATCGTCGAAGAGCACAAGAGCCCAGCTGCACACCCAAAGCATGCTGATCTCCGACAAAAGCCAAAGTCTCACAAGAGATGTGGAAAGGCCCGGATTTGTGCAGTAGACCACTTGCATGAGCAAGAACGCGTCGTGTCTTGTCCAGCCAACCAGCCCCAAACCAGATAGATGGCAGCGGCGTTCAGACCCATCACCACTCTTGCTCGCCGACAAATAGAACAAAGTTTCATCAGATATGCGATGAAACCGAAA
Organism: Monosiga brevicollis MX1; assembly: GCF_000002865.3. NCBI lineage: Eukaryota > Choanoflagellata > Craspedida > Salpingoecidae > Monosiga > Monosiga brevicollis. The sequence goes on along the minus strand of NW_001865041.1, from coordinate 1,820,763 downwards.
GGCCCGCATAGCCCCTGACGTCAGCCCCAGGGGCGTGGAAAGGGGGTCCCATGCCGTAGGGAGGTGAGTTGATCTGCCAGACCCAACAGTTGGCTCTTATTATTCTCAGGTGCCAAGTGGTCAAGGCGAAATAGAGAAGGGGGGTTGCGTGGGGGTGCCACTGTTGGCGTCCTCCTTCCTTCTGCCCCACACCACCTCCTCCTACTCAAGTCTTTCTCGGTGTTTGCCCCCACCACCCTTGCCCCAATCGCACCTGCCGCGCCCCCAACCTTTTCATCAGGACAAACCCAAGCCACCAATTCCAAAGCATGCACCACACCCATTTGCACTCGAGTCTAAGGGTATAACGTCACATCATCACACTTGAAGCCGATGCAGAGCTGCAAAATGTCACAAATTTCTGTGTCCAAACCCAGTTCGCCACTTCTGTCGGGTTGTTTGTTTTTTTGGTGTTGGGAGCAGTTTGTTGGTTGCAAGTCTGGCCAGCTATCAGGAGGAGATGGGTGAGCGAGCGCCCCTCTGATGATGCTGGGCTTGGACGGTGCATGGAGTTGATGCGGGTAGCCGTCGTTGAAAGAAGAATGGGTGGCCCACCCACGCATACCCGGCGCCACCCAACTGCTTCAGCGACAACAACAACATCACGGGCTCAGACCCTGTGGTATGCCTTGGGGTCGCTCGCCCAACGCTCGCTCAACAGCCACACCTTTTCTTCCACCATCAAAATCTCGTCCATTCAGTTCGATCAGCATCTTTCGCTGGTCCGAACACTCCTCGTCTTGGGCTCTAGAGCCCCAACACAAATGCGCGAACCCATGAACCGTTTCCTCCGTTGAGCCATGACGTGTTTCAGCTTTGCCACCAGCAGGCAGACGACAGGCTCATGGTCCTCTGGCACGACACATCGGCAGTTTCTTGCTACCAACATTGCCATCACATACCCTTTCGCTTTCCCAACGCGCACCAACTCGGACCTGAATGATACATCGAGCATGTTTAGCCCCTGCAGCATAGCTGTCCTCTAGCGTTGTCCGCTTGATTACGGCCCGACCACGGCTCGACCACCTCATCAGTCTCACGTCTCATCTCGTCAGCCTCAAGAAAGCTACGTCCTATCCTACTTTTCCAGTCGTCAGGGCAGGAGACCGCGCATTCATCCATTTGCCTCGAAGACTCTCGACCTCCTGTCTCGCTGTGCTCGGCCCTGACAGCCGGCCACTAGACGCCTGTCAGCTTACCGACAAAAAACCCGACGCCATGTTTGGCATCGTTCATGAGGTTGGTCGAAGCATCAATGCTGCGTCGTGGCTGATACGGCAATGTCCCATGACCTTGCTCATTCACCCTCGCTCCACACAACACCCCCCCCCCTCCCCCCTTGCTTCAACCCGCACCCCAGGCGCTCGCTCGTCTCGTCCTGTCCCTGGAAGACGGTCGAGCAAAACTCAAGGTTATCGTTAAGATGGCCGGCTTGCAAGGTGTCGACATCCTCCAGGCCCATGTCAACTACAACGATAAGGACACGCTCATGATTCTAGATGCCGCCTGCAAGGTCTGTTCTCAAACCAACCAGTTATGGCTTCGCCTCCACAGCGTCATTTCAACTCACGACCTTCACGCGCATTCTAAACACACTCTTGCGCTGGCCTTAAGGTCCTCGGGCGGACGCTCGATGATCTCCTGTATCAAGTCGGCATTGCTTTCCTTGACCTCACAGAAGGTGTGTCACCGCCATGTGCCTGCCACGACACCACCCACAATCCCAAGGCACGGCCGCGCCTCTTGGCTCACCTCGCCCGACTCCCACCAGAGCGATCCTATGACAAGTTACTCCTTGCCATGGGCAGCACCTTCCACGAGTTCATGGAGAATCTCGACAACCTCCACCAGTTTCTGAGCCTTATTTACCCGGGTGAGGAGCTCATCGATTCATGCTTGCGCCATAAGGCAACCAACATCCATGCGGCACGCATGCCTTTTCCCCTTCCCCTTCCTGCAGTTCCCCTTGCTCCTTTCTCCTACGCCACTCCTTCTCCCATTACTTGCCATGTCCCTGATCATTTTTGAATCCAATGTGTGGCGTGTACCCCGATAGGCATGCGCGCTCCATCTTTTCGCTGCTCAGAGCGTGTTGATGGTAGTGGCCTTGAACTTCACTATTTCAGCACCCGCGACAACCTTGGCGCGCTCGTGGTGGGCCTCGTCACAGAGGTGGCCCAGCGATACTACAGCATGGAGATTGAAATGACCTACCTGGAACGCAAAGCTCAAGGAGCCCATCATGACGTCTTTTTCATCCAACTCCCCTTCCACTATCGGGCTCGACGTCGCCAAACACTTGAGGCCATCGGCCCCATGGGCAGTGTCTCCGGTCTGACTACGGCCCAAGTAGATGAGCTCTTTCCTTGGCACATTGAATTTGATGAGACCCTTGCCATCCGTAGCCTTGGCACCGCCCTGCACCGCCTCATTCCCAACTTCCACGAGGGCATGTCCTTGAACAAGCTGGTTCGTGTCATACGCCCAGTCCTGACCAAGCTTTCCTTTGACAGCATCTGCAAGCACAACAACGTTTGCTACCTCATGGAGATTCGCAACACGGACACAGAGGAGCCGACCCTTTCGCAATCCAACCTCAGACCTGCCATGAACACGGCCATGATGCCGACTCACGCAGGCCCAATTTCCATGCCTCCTCGCAGCCCCAATATTGCTCTACTCCAACAGCAAGCATGCCCTTTTACGTCCAGCGCCTCTTCGCGTAAGGACTCAGTGGCCTCACTTGCCAGCATGATGACAATCCTTCATGCCACGTCTTGTCTCAAGATGAAGGGCCAGATTTTACAGATTAGCACCTCTCGTGCGCTCTTTCTGGGCTTACCCAGCCTGCGCTCGCTTGAAGATCTTCAAGAGCGTGGTGTCAGCATCTCCGACTTTCCAGCCAGCTCGGGGGCCCGTGACTTTCTGCTGGCCAACAATCATCTTCTTGCTACAATCAACCTGGTGTCCCAGCTCGAAGAAACGACCGCCTTCCTCGATCGCGCCCTGGCGGACGTGCGCATCGAAAAGGACAAGAGTGAAGCGCTCCTTCACACCATGCTACCCGAGTCCATCGCCTCTCGCCTAGCTGAGGGCAGCAGTGTTGAGCCGAAAGAATACGACACTTGCGCCATGCTCTTCAGTGACATTTGCTCGTTCACTAGTATGAGCGCCCAAGTGTCTCCCAAGGCGGTACGTGCGCACTCGATTGTTCTGGGCTGTTAAAATCTCTTGTGCTCATCTTGCCTTCTTCTACGCGCCTTCTCATTGTGACTCGGTGCTTTAGATTATGGAGATGCTTGACGAACTTTTCCTCGGTTTTGATCGCCTCTGTGACAAGCATGGCGTTTATAAGTGAGAGCCGGCACTGTTGACTGTGCATCTACCCCGGAGCCCTATCGCTAGCACCTGCCCGAGCGCTCATCACACGCCTGTGCGTCGTTTCTCAATAGATATGAGACTATTGGAGATTGTTTTATCGTGGCCACTGGTTTACCCGAGCCCGATGAACTTTATGCAGCCCGCATTGCTGCTTTTGCCATTGATCTCGTCAAATTCAGCAGCACGGTCATGTCTCCTGCCGATGGAAAACCTTTATCCGTTCGCTGTGGTTTCAACTGCGGCCCTGTCGTCACAGGTCCGGTCCGACTCGTTGATTGTTTTGCTCGTCTTTTTGTTGTTTTTCGTTGAGCTTCCGGTTTTCGGTTTCTCCTCGCAGTGCTGGATGCTGGATGCGAGGCATGCTTCTCACATCTGCAACGCCTCACTCGAAACAGGTATTGTTGGCAAGGAACGACCAAAGTTCAACATCCTTGGCGATTGCGTCAATACAGCCTCGCGCATGGAGAGTACAGGCGTACCCAACTGTATCCAGCTGACCGAGCACATGCGCGACATGATTGTAGCCCAGAACCCGGCTTTCCGATTTGTGGCTCGCAAGGGTGGCGTCAAGGCCAAGGGCAAAGGACACATGCAAACCTATTTCCTCGTTGGGTACGAGCAGGTGGACGCCGAGCTCCTTCCACCTCCCATGTTTATTGAGCAAAACCTGCTGGACTCGGCATATACCTCCGTGGGCAGTCAAGAGGAGAGTATGCCCAGTGTGCAGCCCTCGCCGTTTACACAATCATCTCTCATCCGCCGCCGGATGACATCAATTGTGTAACCTGTATTTTGACAATGGCGCGCCTTCAAGCCCTTTGGATATATTCTGCAGCCCACCTGGTGGCCTTTCACATTTTCAGCCCTCTGCGCCGATAAAGCCTCTGCAATCTGGCTCATTCTCAAGCAGTTTTGGCGCAATAATATTGGATGACAGCTGTGCTGTCGGCATATGCAGAGCATGTGCCAGGGTTCTGATACCTTATTTTGATACAATCTTGTGAATCTTGTTTATACCGTTTTGTGAAGAGACAGTCCACATAACCTCCGAATGATGCGAACACCAATAACTGGCGTCATTTTGTTTTTTCTTGATAACTTTGGCCTACTCGTGAGTTCAGCGGCCTTGGAACTCATCCCAAATCATGATACGAATAGAAGACATGCAATCGATTGTTTATGGCAGGTATGCAATGTCTGACACGGGAAGATTTGGGAACATCGCTTTGCACGTCACAACTCACATTGGGAATGCGGCACGGGATGACACTCCAGAGGATGCGTGAACATTCATATGTGCAGATCATGTTGAGCCACCAAACAGTCTCTGAGAAGCAGTCATTACTCTAGAAAAACGATGAGGACCATAAAGAGAATGCCCACGATAATGGCCACCAATTCCTTGACGGTTTGAATCGCGGTGCTCTCCTATTCAAGCGTGCGCAAAAATTCAACGTCAGCATGCATGCCAAAGCTTGCAAAGACCTCAGTGCCGCCAAGGCGTCTGAACAATTCGGCATCGATCAGAGGGAACCCTGACGCGAACCTCAAGCAGCTCCGGTAGAATGGATACGGTAGCAATGTAGATGAACCCGCCCGCCGTAAACAGCAAGATGAAAGGAGTCAGCTACTCCCACATGAACACAAGTTGAGAAGCAGGCCAGGTGAGCTCGTACAAACCTTTCACAATGTACAATGGATGCAAGGGCTGAAACAGGGAAGACCAGTCACGCAAAAGGGAGCAAAGACAACGTACACCACCGAGCTCCGCACTCAAAAGGCCAGCAACCGTGCCCAGGAGTGCACCGATGGCGGTGGTAAGCTGAAGCCAGATCGCCTACGCACATTGGCAGTCAGTGGTAGACTGATTGAGTTGTGCTCACCGTCTCTTCCCAGATCGGAAGACAGCCGGCTTGCCTCTGCAGATGAGCAAAGATGCACAAACGTACTTTCTTCTTGGAGCAGCCTGATTGAATAAGAATGGCAAAGTCACCAATCTCATGGGGTACCTGAGTGAAGTAGGTGAGCACATGGTCAAGTGGGCTGCAGACAGCGTGCAAGCAGGAGACAAGTGTTTTGAATCAAGAGTCGGCTAACTGACCTCGTGCAAAAGAATAGTCACCACAGTCGTGAAGGCCAGGGCCGAGTTGGTGGCAAAGCTGGCGCCGATGGCCAACCCATCTGTGAAATTGTGCACAAAATCAGCAGCCAGGTTTAGATATCCGGCAACCGCCATCTGAGGCACTGCCGTAGTGACTGCGGTGGTCTTCTTTGTCTCGCTCTTCTCCTTGGGGGCAGCTATATGATGCAGATGAACATCAAATAAAAATAGGCCAGCCACATGAGGATGCAACAAGATGACAATGTCGAGGAGCGCGCTGTGCGACGCTTGCTTCAAACATACCTGCGGCGTGTGAGTGGCCGTGACCGCCAGACGGATTCAGGCTGCGCATCATCTACAACAGATAATAGGGATTTGTGAAGGCATGTCTGCTTTCAGCCCGTGTAGAGCACAAAAATGTTTTGTCCTCAAAGCAATAAGAGAACAAGAGCCACGCATACTTTTTCCACGAGAAGGAATGTCAGAATGCCGGCAAGCAAGCTCAAGCCGGAGAGGAGGTCGCCAGAATGATCGTGACCTTCACCATCAGTGCCGTGACTATGACCGTGGCTATGGCCATGACCATGGCTGTGTCCCCCTACGCCCGAGCAAGACAGTTGGGCTGTTACACAAGCGGAACGTGGCAGCGCAAACGCCAGGAGAAGGAGGTGACGAGATTTTGAAAAGGAAGGGCGAGTTTGCCCAGTGTTTGCTTCTCGTACCAGCCATATCTGCTGAGGCATGTGGCATAAGGTGGAGGATAGCATCACCAAGAAGTCCGCCCGCAGCAAAGGCCAGCAAGACCTGCACGTGATCATGGGAGAAAAATGTGGGGCGGCGGGAGGGAGGAAGAAAAAGGTAAGGAAGGACGAGTGCTTGTTTGGCACCCAACTTGGTATGAGGAACAACTTTGAGACCTTGAGAAGAGATTGAGCAGAAGGGTGGGAGGGATCGAGTGGCACCACAAGCAACAAGGCTGCAGGTACAGCACTAATCAGGACGGTGCTTCCAAGCGCCTGAAGCCAGATGGTGGTGTCGATGAGTGAGCCCGTCGAGGCAATTGGGACTTGATCATGATCTTCATGGGCATGGGCATGGGCATGAGCATGGGCATGTCCATCCTCATGGGTATGCTTGTGCTCGTGAGCGTGATGATGGGCAGCGTGATCGTGCGCGTGGGCGTGTTCATGACCGTGGTGGTCATGGTCGTGGTCGTGGGCGTGAGCATGACCGTGGTCGTGAGCGTGGGCATGACCGTGGTCGTGGGCGTGGGCATGACCGTGGTGGTCGTGAGCGTGGGCATGGGCGGCCGGCTGCTCATTGGCTGCTCGAGACCAGCTGCACACGTCATTGCGTCGTCAATAAACATAGAGGAGGGAGCAAAGCCCATCAAAAAAATCAAAGTTGGCGCTTGAGCCGTGATGTTGATCAAACCCTACGCTGTGAGGTAAGGACAACGGACTGCTTACCGTGCCTTGCCAGCAGCCACGTCGTGCGCCTGAGCCTGCACCACCAGCGCGAGAGCCAGTGCAAGAGCCGGCAGAATGAAGCGCATCGCGCGGGTCATGGTAAACGGTTGTTGGCCCACGTTGAGAGGATGCTAAGTGTGCGCGTGTAGCAAAGCAGGGAGACGTGAGTTGCATCTCAGCGTTTGTGCACGACTCTCTCTCCCTCTCTCTCCCTCTCTCTCCCTCTCTCTCTCTCTCTCTCTCTCGCCTTTCGTCGGATCCGAGCTGCCACGCGTCGCGACAGCCATCCAACGCAACGGCCACCTGCCTCAAGCTCTGACGATCAGAGCTAACACTACCCCTTCCCCAAGGCTCCGTCCCTCTCAGCCTCTCGCATCCTCACTCTCTCCTCTCTCCCCTCTCCCCTCTCCCCTTTTCAAGACAGATCCTGCATTCAACCTCCTTGTCCCTCACTTCGCCCTGTCGCAGACTCACCTATGTGACCCAAAAAAAAAAAAAGTCACTGACTGTGAACAAAAAAAGAAAAAGAAAAACAAAGTCAGTCAACACACAACGTCATCTTTTGAATTTTGGCAATTGGTCGTGCGTGCGGTACGTGGGCGTTGGGGGGGGGGGGGGGAAGGGTGGGCGAGGGTGAGGGATCGCCGTCTGCCAGCAGTCGGATCGCATGTCCTTCCTCTCTCTACACCCTTCCTGAGACAAGAAGAAGGATTGTCTTTGGGGAAGTTTGATTCAATTACGTAGGGCCAAGAGCGCATGTTATAGTCGTGGCCAAGTGTGAGGCTGTCTGTTATGATTATCTGTAAATGATCCCCCAGGCGGCTCTTCCGTAGCCGCGGCAGGTTCGATGGAAACCTGATTTTGTTTCTGCATGTGGGTCCCTCAGTTTGCAGCCGTTGCAAACGTGTATGCGTATCCCATGAGCAGACTCGATGCTCATAGAGAGGCGGAGGATAAAGACATGCTGGCGCGCGGGAGTCGATGCGTTGGTCATGCAGCGTGTCGGTGAGGTTAGATGGTCTGGCTCCGTTTACTTCTTGCGCGTGACACGCGCGGGCTCTTGATGCTGTTGGCCGCTGTTCGCCGTTGGCCACGGCTCGTGCAGGCGGGTGCGATCATGGGCACGTGGCCTAGATTATGGTGCGACCGGCCATCGCCGTCGCCACATCAATGGGGGCCTGTGGCTGCTTGGGCATGTCGTAAATGGTCACATCAACATCCTTGAATGAACCAGTGCGCCCTCGCGCCTCCATGTCGGGGGTCATGCATGTCAGCGGTGCTTGCTTCACCAGCGGGTCGTTTTTGCTGTGCAGTGCGCTGCTAATCACACCCCGGTCCTGAAAGAAAACGGGGACGGCGCTGCTCATCCCCACCAGGTATCCACGGAACGTGTAGAAGGCGACCATGAGATCGGAGCCCATGGCCGGTAGGTGCCTTTCAAACGTTTCGACAAGAACTTTCATGGCCACGTCGTCAAAGACGATGCTGTGGTGGCACAGGCTAAACAGGTCGTGGACTAGCCCGTTGGGGTAGTTGACCTGGAGATCACAAAATGCCAGGCACCGACCCAGGTTCAAGATATTCCATGTCCGCGGTAGGCTCCCCCACATCTCCGCGATCTGCCGCTGTATCCGCTCCACATTCAGCTGCAAAAAGTTCAAGTCATCTTCAAAGAACAGCAATCGCGTTGCCCCCGCCTTGAGCGCGCACTTGAACACGTCGCGCTTCGTATGTAATAATGCCAGCTTGTTTGTCCCGTTGCTAGCAACGTCCAGTCGTTGTATGTACTCTTGCTCGACTGGATGGAGCTTGGCACTTGCAAGGGCCTCTGTTCCCGTGTGAACGTCGAACAGCAGCGCGTCCACGTTCAAGTGATCGAGAAACGCCTGTACATGCTCGCGCCGCTCTGACAGCGTCGCCACCACAATCCGATCAACGTAGCGATAGAGCCAGTTGTGTGGTGCCGGGTGGGAGTGGTTGGCGGCATTCTGGCTGGTGTAGAGCTGTTCGCGGCTGAATGCCAGGGTCGCTGTCGCAGGGAGGTGGGCGAGCGTCGTGGCAAGGCGTTCCGGCACAGCTTGAGCATGAAGGGAAACAGCAACCCCAACCCATGTGACCAGGAACAACCACACGCAGCGTACGCTAACTGCCCTGCTGTATGCCTTCATCCTTGACGTTGTACGCTGTCGACCGAGCAAGCCGCTAGTTCCCCACGATGCCATATCAGCGATCCTGCCTCCTCATTCTCACAGTTGACCTGAAGACCAGGAAATGCGAAAAAAATAAAATAAAACAGCAGTTTTGTGTGTGTGTGTTTCTTTGTTGTTCATTCGTTGTCTTTGACAGTTTGAGCCTCCTCATGTTTTTGAAGAGGTTACTTTGTTTATGGATGGATGGGCAGGTGGGACTCTGGGTTGGTTGGGCTGCAGTGCAATGCAAGCAGGATTGGATCTTATGGTACGAGGCACGAAGCGGCAGCAGGCAGCAACACACATGATGCACCGTACCTTCAAAGTTATCAACAACAAGGCAACGAACAAACGACCAAAAAAAAAAAAAAAGAAAAAAAAAAAAAGGGGAAAATGGATAAAAATTCGACATAAATTCAGAAAAATTGGTACGTGCAGCCTCTTGCTGTCCGCCTCGACCATTTGCAACGTCACTCGTTAACACGCCAACGGCAAACACCATCAGCATTCCGGCTCGGAGCCAGGATCCGGCAGGTGACGAACGGATACAACCTCTCCTGCTTGCCTTTCCACTGCAAAACTGATCTGAGAGGCTGTGGACGGAACATCAATGATCGTCGGCTCCGTAGACCCTGAGCGAGTCCGTGTTCGTACGCTCACGCGACGAGGCGGAGGTGCTAGCTTCCGGGTGGGAGTTGGCGGTTCCACAGACACTTGATTGTCATACAGCGTGTCCTCAGCTGCAGTCGCTTGATCTTCATGAGATCTCGAAGTGACGGGTTCTTGAAGTAACCGCGGGTCCGGTTGGGCCTCTGGCGTAGGCACGGAGGTCGCATCGCCCTGCAGCAATTCGTCTGGGGGAGGTGGCAGGGCCGAAAGATCATCCAAGTCTCCGAGTGGCTCGCCCACGGTGGTCAACAAGACCGCGCCTCGGCCACCTAGGCGCACATCGCTCATCGCACGTTCCAAGGGTGCAGTTGATGACGAACGCACAGGTGCAGTGCTGGGTCGGGAAGCGGCCATGGGCGGCGGGGGTGGAGCAGGCCGGGATGGACGCGGGGTGGGCAGAGGAATTGATGTGATGTCGGCTTCATTGATCTCAGCGTAAACGTGATGGCGAGCACGCTGACCTGTTAATGGGCGCGTCGAAACGGGACCGCCAGCCGGTTCGAGGGTCGCCGCCGTGACATCGCGAGGCTGGGGCGGTGAGAACGTGGGGGGCGTGGCAGTCTGGCCCGACGGATGAGCTCTGCCAGCCACAGCCCCAGAGCGAAGTTCGTTGACTTGGGGCGAGGTGATTGGCGTGGGAGCCCAGGAGCTTTGCGCAGATCCCTCAGCCGTGGACGGAGAGTCGCGACCCGGCAGGCCCAACCCATCCATCAAGTGCTGCCTCGTAAAGTCGATCGGCTGCGAAAGAATCTGGGGAAGCAGACCATCGGCGGCTGCAGTCAACAGGTAGGTAGCCGACACTTGCTGTCGCGCCTGGGCCTCAAGCAGCGGCGTTAAATTTCGGTCGTTGATGGCGGTCAACATGGCATTGCGGCGCAATAGAAGACGCAACATTGTCACATGGCCAGCAGCAGCTGCTGCATGCAATGCCGTGCGGCCATCTACCACTGCCTGTACGTTGACGCCATTGCGCAGCATAAAATCCACAGCGAGGAGGTTGTCTGAGGCAGCAGCCGCCACGAGACTGGCTTCTGCAACGGGGTCGCGCTGCAAGCCTGGCAGAACAAGATCCTGCAATAGCTGGTAACTGGTGAGAGTCCGACCTTGATCGCTCTGCACCAACGCCTGCAAATGTCGCTTTGCGTCTGACTTGTTGGGCGGCTCGGCAAAAACCAGATCGACGTATTTGTCTTGAAGAAAGAGGAGCATGTCTGCGGCCAGGCCCACAGCGGCCTGACGCGCGCGCTCGGCCTCAGCATGGCGGGCTTCAAACACTTCATTAAACGCGACGTTGCCAATGTGCTGAAGCTGCACGACGTCAGCCAAGTGCATGTTGGCCACAGTTGGCAGGTGCATGATGGCATCACCGTGCGCTGCCATCAAGACACGGCCCTGGTGATCGGGAAGCACCGTAGGATTGGGATTGGCGGGAGTGGGTGTGGACGGTGTCGACCCGATGAACGAAGGTCGCGCCGCGAGGCAGAGCTAAGGAACACACAGGTCAAGCGCACGCGGCAATCAAACATCAGCACCCAAAAAGCAAAGCTCAAGCACGCGTGGTTGAACCCAAGAGGCTGCAGATGACCAACGACACCGAGGAGATTATGTTGAAGTCACACAGAAACAACAAGCGGGCACCTCCTGCGAGGTTGTAGCCAAAGTCAAAGGGCCGTCGTACACAAACAGACCTGTCGGTGTAGCTCGGCACACCCGGTACACACAAGAATGCCCAGATCGCAGAGCGCCACCATGGGTTTGGGCGAGGCACAGTCCGCACAAGCGTCATTTCCTGCAACAAAGAGGCGCGAGTGGGGCCACAATATTGTCAGGAAAAACCCAGTCGCTTTTCTTCAGCGCAACACGACGGCGCGCTCAGCAACAACACCACCTCGCGCAAAACGACACCATCGAGGCAAGTCTCATGAAAGTCACTCTCACCGGGCTTGTTGAGCACATCGGCAATGTATGCAAAATGGGATCCTGGCAGCTGCTCCAGCCAAGTCGTGGCCTCCTGAGCACAGCACAAGGCAGCCAAAAAAAAAAAGAGCCACATCATCAAAGAGCGTGGTCAGATACCGCAGCCGATGAAATGCGACCCATGTGATCACCAGAAACGTAAAACCTCTCCTCAACACACAACTCGAGCCCTCTGAGTGCTTTCTTTCTCCTTCTACTGTACGTGCGGCTCCCACCTGAAGTTGTGTCGGAGTGCCAAGCGAATTCGTGCGACGATGGCGGGATGAGCGGCGCCGCGACAAAACCTCGCCCTGCTGCAAGAATTGCTGTGTTTGCTTTTCGCAATGGAACACCTAGAGAAGGCGCCAAGAGCATTCCCAGTCCGAAAGTGAGATGCAACACCCGCCAAGCACGCTAGCTACACGGACCGAGGTGGGATGTTCGCGGAGTCCAAACCTGCTGTTGCAAGTCCGCAGTGAGTGACACAAGCAGTGCCTGGCGCCGCTGAGCTGCTGCTTTGGCTTCATTGAGCGCCAAAGTGGCGTTTTCAATGTCCGGCAGGAGCTGTAGCAAGGATTGGCTGCAAGCCTACGAGAACAGCGTCCTCATGAAAAGCCGAAGCGGGTCTCAGAGGGGGCGTGCAAGTCGCAGACGGAGCCAAGTTGAAGCAAACACACATACGGCGTGATAGGTTTGACGAAGCTTGAAGAGGTGGAGCAGGGCCAGAGGCAAGTCGACGTGATAAGTGTCGTAGAGGCGGTAGGACTTTTGCAGGTGCTCGCAGACAGCTTGTTGTAAGATGCGCTGATGCGTTTGCTCCCCCAGCTGCCGAAGAGGAGCTGAATGGTTCCTGATTGGACGCGTGGGCCAAGTGTGAGCACACCATTACCCTACTGGAACATCCGCGGGTGCGAAGCCCGAGCCCGTCTTTTCATTGAAGCAGAGCATGCTCGGTTGGGGCCTCTGCTAGGATGCCGCAAAATGACATGGTCAGGACTGACTTTCTTTTTGACTTTTCCTTGTCAAATTGCTTCATCCAACGCTCCAATTGCTTCCTGAGAGCAGAGGCATGAGCCCAAAGACAAGAGCAGATGAGCATGTGCATAAATACGAGTGTGCTTGTGAGTCGGCACACATGACGTTCTGGCTTGTGCTTCTCGAAGAAAGTCGTGTTGAGGGTCAGCGTCCCGTACTTGAGTTGATCAAAATTGTCCTCAAGCTCGAGGGGTCCAAGGTGTCGTTGAAGAACGGCTTTACAACCCTGATTGAGTTGTTGGCGGTGGGCTTCCACAGCTATACTCAACCCGTTCCAGGCACGTGGGGATGAGGATTTATCAGCGCGGCTCGAGGCAAGGCAATGTAAAGTCAGGCTCACCTTGTATGCTCTTTTCGAGATTCTGATAAATGGTTGCTGCGGACCCAGCAAGGCCATGCTTCTCCATCTGTTGCACCAGTTTGGAGAGCGTATCGACAAAGATCTGGAGAGTGGTTGGGGTGCAGCAGCGGCTCATCAGCTCGGCTCACACGAGACGGGCGTGAGGACACTAGCTGGTCGTTTTGCTTGGATGCATGAGGCGAACCTGATTAGGAGTGGCAGGCTGCAGCAGTTCATGAGCCGCCTGGATAAGTTTGAGCAATGGAGGCTCGTCCAACGTGAGGGCCTGTAGTACATCAGTGGACAGGTCGTTGTCGGTACAGTGATCTAGCGTCGAGCTCACGACCTGTGCCAGCCAATGAGGTTGTAAGTGCGGATCGGGCGGTGCCATCAAGAGGTTTGGAGACGAAGGGGCTGGATACGAAGAGGCTCTTCAGTCACGCACATCCTGGCTGCGCACATCTGCCAGCAATTCCGGAAGGGGCAGCATCGCGGCGGATGTGGAGCCGTCTTTGACATCAAATGCCACCCCTGACCCTTGGTGAAACGGCACGGGCCCCGCACCGAGCCTGTAGCACCGTTCGTGAGTGTGGGTGAAGAGGCAAGTCAGAGCGCCAAGCCTTCGCTCTTGCCGAAAAAGTCGCAAGCGACTGTGACAGGATGTGCCAACGTCAGCCAGCTCACCAACCCTCAACGTCAGACCCGTTCCGCCCCTCCCCGACCTGCCCAGCAACTGACGTCTCTTTGGCTGCGCGAGTCGACCACGTACCAATCGAGCGTCGATCACTCAACCAACAAACCATGCCCCCGCCCCCTACCGCGACAGCAAAAAGAGAGCAAAACAACAACAAAAAAAATTTGGGAAAAATTTTAACACACACACACACACACACACACACACACACACACACTGAGGGAGAAAAAAAAAAGGGCTCAACGATGTGAGGGGCAAAAAGTTAAGTTCAAGGATGTCGGACCGCGGAATCGAACCGCGATTGTCACGGCCACAACGTGAAGTGCTACCATTACACCAGTCCGACCGGATCGGTTGTTGGCCATCCTTGAGACCTGGTGAACCATCATGTGGTTATCTGCCCAGACGTAAAATATTATATATAAATGGCATAAAAAATTGACCCGGATAATCATGTCTGACAAAATATCTGACAATACACCTGCTGTCTTTTCTGTTGGCTTGGCAGACAGGGGAAAAAAAAAAACCATCGTGGTTCAGAAAAAAAAAACCATCGTAGTTCAGACACACCAAATGACCAGACACACAATGACCTGCCCGACTCAACTTGCTGCAGTAGAGGAGAGCAAAAGAATAAAAAGACAAAACAACAAAACGTTAAGTTCAAGGATGTCGGACCGCGGAATCGAACCGCGATTGTCACGGCCACAACGTGAAGTGCTACCATTACACCAGTCCGACCGGATCGGTTGTTGGCCATCCTTGATACCTGGTGAACCACTTTAAAGGTTAGCGCGCGCCCGAAAAAGTTTCCTTATGACCGAAGCCATCACTTTTGTTGCAAGAAAAAACCTCGCAAAAATACAGACGAAAGCTGTCTCGAAACGTATTTCCATGTTGAGCAGAAAACAACAAAAAGTTAAGTTCAAGGATGTCGGACCGCGGAATCGAACCGCGATTGTCACGGCCACAACGTGAAGTGCTACCATTACACCAGTCCGACCGGATCGGTTGTTGGCCATCCTTGAGACCTGGTGAACCATCATGTGGTTAGCAGCGTCAGGGATAATATGGTATATAAAGCAAGAAATATTGAGACAGCAAAATTTGTCATCATTTCTTCCTTTCTTCGTTCCTGCCTTCTTGGGTAGAGGCGAAAAGTGGTGCGTGAAGGTGGTGCGTGAATTGAAGGTTGATCATCGTGTCATGTAACAAGAGGAGGGCTGTGATTAGAATGGCTTAAGATACTTGCGGGGCACGTAGCCACGCCTACACAAAACAACGCGAAAGATGATGGTGTAGACTCATTAAAACGAGCAAGTTTGGCAGGAGCTCATGGGTTGGCGCACGGGCTCATGTTCAACGTACTGTCGCGTCACCAAATTGGTGATCAGTTGCCATTCGCCGCGGGGCGGCTGTTCTAAACGAACATCGTCGCCCTGATTGCCCAAGGCCAATGCCACAACACCGGTGCACTTTGGTGAGAGCGCGTCGGCCGATGCCTAGGACAGCAATTCTTTGCATCTGACTGTGACGACGGAGACGGGAGACCCAATCGCACCTTTGCCATGCTGATTTGGTTGTTACCGCCCGCTTGGAAAGCGTAGCGGGCCTTGTAAATTTGCCTTTCAAACTCGTATTGCGACACACGGCGCTCACGACGCAAGCGGCGGGCCTCAGCATCATCGCCTTCGTCGCGGTGACGTCGTCGCACGGGCGCCTCTTGTGCATAGTACTCATAGCCATCAGTAGCCCGAGAAGGACCTCGACCATATGGCGCAGACTGCGCGCGAGGGTGAGGATCTTGGTCGTAGCGCGGACCTCCAGCAGTCCGCTCTTCGGACACCAAGCGATATCCATCAAAGTCGTTGGGATCATCCTCATAGTCTCGAGGCAGGGACACATCAGGATAGGCCTGCGCGCGTCGCGACTGAGCGGGTGGGTACACATCGCGCGTGTATTGGTCTGCGCTGCGACGATCTGAGTAAGGATCACGACGTCGGTGATCAGCGGCAGGTGCGCGTCGGTCATCACGCGCAGCGGGCTCGCGGGCTGATGGTGGAAGCCAGCTATCACGGGCCGGTGCGCGGTCTTCGGCGCTCACGAAGAGGGCTTCGCGAGATGCCGACCCACGCGGCATGCGAGTGTCTGGTAGAGGGGAATCTGCCTCCCGGTGCAGCTGGAAAGGCATGTGCACGAGATTATATTCATGAGCGCACGGGCTTGACAAGGAGAGAATCGCACCAATCATAAAATCAGGATGTTGTTTGACCCGTGGCAATAGGACTAGTAAAGCTCTCTGCATCTAACTCACCGGTTCATGGCCATCATCAAACGCTGCCGTAGCTGGTTGTGCCTGTTCATAGCAGAGACTGTGAGCTGTGGTGCTAACCAAGTTCGAGCGCAAGTAGAAGGCGAGGGCCCAACCGCCACCAGCCAAGTCGACACAAAAGCACAAAAGTCACGAGGCAAACTCCTTCTTGTTTTGTGAACGACAGTTCAGGCGTGAAAGAGGCTCGTGGGCACAAGATTCTTTGATTGATACCTCGGCATAAACATTGACAAAATTGTGGCTATTGCGCTTCTGTTTGCCCCGCCCTTTTGGTTCGCGGAAGCCTATGTGGGAACCGTCAATGTGTGCAACGATGAGCAATAATCTGTGGGGCTCGACAAGAGGTTGCTCAAGCCCATCTCCCTCATCGCAAGAGCAACGTTCAGTGGCCACATACTGCGCGGGTTGACTGTGCTGGGTGGCGGCAGCACGCGATTTGCGGGCTGCTCAAAGGCGTGCGCATGATGCTGGGATGCGGGTAGCGAGCGCCACACAAGGTTGCAGACAAGATCAAAGTAAGTGTTTATCTGGGCTACAAACAAAGGGTCCGGCAGGGTGCGATGCGATGCGAGGGTTCGGTGGTTTTTTTCTGAGAGAAAGAAACGAAAAAAAAAAGAAAAAAGAAGAAAAAAAAAGAAAAAAGAAAAAAAGAAGAACATCTAGGTCCTATTACGATCGTTTTTACCTGCGAGCGTCGTTCTTCGGGTTCATCGTCGTCATCATCGTCTTCTTCCTCGGCACCAATACCCGCCGGGCGGGTGCCCGCAACACGATAGCTGCCCTGACGCCGAGCTGAGCCGTGTCCGCGAAAGCTACGGCCTTGCGTAGGTTCTTCATCCTCATCTTCGTCCTCATCCTCAGCACCTGCGGCATCAGCCCGTGTATTGCGGCGGGGTATGCGCGGCGCTTCGACAGCGGGTACTAGCTCATCTTCGTCGTAGCCTTCGGTGAGATCTACCAGCGGGCCGTATGTTTTGATCAGGTTGCTGATCTGCTGTCGATGCTATAAATGGCAGCCCATGCATCAAGCGGTCAGTCAGTCAGCAAGGAACCAGCCCGTCGGGCAATGAAGGATGTGCAAAAGCAGAACAGATCAACACAGCAGACAAAGCAAAAGCCATTGCCGAGCAAGAGAATGCCTAGACTCACGCGCTGAACGCCAACAGCAGCCTGATTCATGAATAAAACGGCTGCCAGTGCAGGTTGAAGGCGCTTCGCCGCTTCATCCATGAGCTGCAAAGCGAGGTGAGACGGTTATGAGGGCATGAGGTGGGCCTGCCATCAGACCAAGAACAAAAATTCTGTGCACAGTTTTCAGGACCTCGCTGGCGTAAGTTTGAAGCACGTCCTTGAGATGGGCTTGAGAATACTCCAATTCCTTCATGGGCTGTAACAGGACACGAACGAGTCACGGACGAAATTTGATGTGAGTAAGGGCGCAACACGAGCCACGTCTATAGGACATGGGGCAGCTGTTTATAGGAACCGGTCGTACTCCATCGACGGGGCCACCTTTGGCCTTGCGCACGCTGTGATCAAACTGTTTTTGCTTTTCCTTGCATTGCTAATCAGACACACCGAGCCACCGCACCAAGCAACAGCAGCCAGCAAGATTTAGCCATACGATGCTGAAAAAGGCACGATTCAAAGTCAAAGCGGCCTGGCAAAAACCTCACCTTTTCAGCGTCCTTGACAAGCTGTGCCTGGGTCTTGATGACTTCCTGCAGAGTTGGCCATGATGTGCGAAGCGCGCTGGTGAGTCATGCTCGGGTGCAGCAAAACAAGCAAGGAAGGGATTCTCAGAGCAGGCGAGGGCAGGGGCAAGAGCAGAAGGAAAACGTGCATTGAGGCGACCGTTGAATTCATTCACTTCCTGCGTCATGGCCTCGACCAGCTTGAGATCAACGGCTTCCTCCTAAAAGGCACCGACAAAACACCGTAGTTTTAGCCTCGGGTGCTGTTACTGTGGCCATGATTGAGGATTGCTGCTTTCTTTCCCTCCTTTCTTGATGCAACCCCGCGTGTCACAGAGATGTGCCGTGTGCGACGAACCAAGGCCTCTCGGCTCTCGAAAACATCATGAAGCGTGCGCACGCCGATGCGAAAGCCATCCGCTGGGGGTTTCAATGGAGGCAGGGCAGAGTACAGGTCGTAAGGGGCTTTCGTTGGCCAGCGGGCCGTCGAGTGGCATGGGCGAGACCTAAGCAGGGTTCGTACTGTGTTGACGAATTTGATGGTCGTCGGCAACCTCGTGTAACAGTGGGGAGGCTTGCTGAATCTGACTCAGCGTTTCGATAAGGCCTCGCTCGGCATCATGGACGTCTATTCGGCGCACCAGGGTCAGGTGGGGTTGGCAGAGGCCAAGGACGGTTGCATGGGCCGAAAGGGGCGGGCAAGGATAGCAAAAGCTCGTCAACGAACGCTCAAGCTTCTTCAAGTAGTCACCGGCCTGCTTGATGAGCTTGCGGTAGAGATTGGTGCCAGACTTGAGACTCTGAGCATGCGGGTGCAAGCAGTGGACCGGGATGAGGCATCAGGGGTCACTGCCAGGTGTTGCGTGCTGGGCAGCAGGTCAGGAGGCGGGGCATACGGAAACGCATTGCTTGATATTGCCATCCACTTCTTCCGTACTGTTGGCAGGAACCGACATGACGTCCGCTACTGCTATCGTGAGCTGCTCCAGCTCCGCCCCTTTCGTTGCCTGCACCTGATTCTAGATGCTGACGCTCACATGCAACGCAGGGTGAGCGAGCCACATGAAGCTTGATGATAATTTCAGTACATATGAACCAAGGGCCCAAGACGTTCATATCAGCCTCTACCTCGAGCTGCCACTTACCCGCTGCCGTTTTCAGTCTCTCTCTGTCTCAGCTTTTGGCTCTTGTGCAACACACACAAAACGAAGAAACAGAGGGATGGTGAAACAGAGAGATGGTGAAAGAAAGAAAGAGAGAGACACACACAGACACACACATACAGCGAGACACAGAGAGACAGAGAGAGAGAAAGAGAGCGAGAGAGACAACAGAGAACGGCATAAACAACAGAGAACGGCTGAAATCATACACATGTATCTATGCTACGAAAAAACTGTCATTAGCAACGACAAGCGCTAGGGATTTGAATAGGGAACATACAGACATGCTTCATAAACCCTGAAATCATCTGCATTAAACCACGGCTTGCTCTGCTAGAAGCTTCGAAAAAAAGACTTTGGTATAAGTATTTTACTTTCACAGTGGTAAGAAAGGTCTCATCTTTGAAAAAAAGAAAAAAAAGAAGAAAAAGAAAAGAAGAACGAGTGCGTGAAACGGCAGCGCGGGGGAGTGCTAGGGCCGGAGGTATTGGTCGGGAAAGCCTGTGAAAAGTGAACAAGCACAGCGCAGTTAGGTTTTCTTGGTTCGGCACTCAGACCATCTTGGGAGAGTTCCCAAGACCAAGGCTTCGCGTTGGGGGTGGGGCGTGTTTGAGACATGCGCGCAGTGGCGATGCACGTTTCACTCAACATGGGAGGGCAGCGAAAAGCGCCGACGACGACCAACGTCGGGGCGTGCATGTTCTTCCCACGGTTTTGCTCCCCAAATGAGTCAGCCATGGGTCATCGGGGCGGCATGCGCACTTCCATTCCTTGTCTGGTGCTTGAAGATTCTGGCAGTACAATGAGTTGCCTGCTCACTTTCTCATGCTCGGCTGCTTCTCAGGGGATCGTTGTCTCTAGCGCCCAGAGAGACTGCCGCCATGAGTGCTCGCGACTACATGCGGCAAATGCTGCAGGATATGATGGGGGCTGAGGCCACTGGTATCGGTGAGTTGCTGTGACATGGCTGTGCGCTGCTCTCACCCATACCTAGTCGCGTCCTGTGTGACCTACCACCCGTGCTCCCGGTCTTCGTCGTCGCCTCACACGTCCCATCTGCCGTTGTCTTCAAATCCGTATGATAACCAGGGTCTGATATCAACGATGTGACGGATGAGCGATTGTGTCACTACCATCTCTGTGGCATGTGCCCCCACACGCTGTTTGCCAACACGGTACATCTTGCACAGGCGCCTTGGGCTCGTTGATTTGGCGACCATCCCGTTCCGAATCTCGCATAGCCTCAGTTCACACTGAACCATCCGTTTCTTTTCCCACATTCATGTAGAAAGCGGACTTGGGCAACTGTGCCAAGAGCCACAGCGAGCCCATGCGGGAGGAATATGAGCGACAGGTGGCACAGGGCAAGGATTTTGGTTACGAACGCGAGCTCTTTGATTGCATCGCCTCGCTCGTTCGCGAGGTCGATGCCAAGATCCGACGCGCCAGGTCCGCTTCCTCTTGCACTGCGCCTCAACTCGGCCCGCCATCCAAATGTGCTTTTTTGAATGCAACTGACTCTCATTCTGGCTTTTGGGCGTCCTTTTGTAGTGATCGCCTTGAGCGCGATCAAAAGTTCGATGTGGAAGTCAAAGCCAAGGTCTTCCATTGTCATCTTCTCACCGTCCCGTGGCTTCTTTACCCCGCGTGCATGCCCGAAACACAAGGACTCTGATTTTTGATTTTTCTTTTTCCTTTTTTTTTTTTTTTTTTTTTTTTTTTCGGGACCACTTGCGCTCCCCATTAGGCCAGCCGCGTCGAACAACTTGGCGAGTCCATTGGCAAGAAGTTGGCCGAAGCCGAGCGCTTGGGCGAAGAGGGTGTGTAGCGCTGTTTCCTCTGTTTTTCCTTGTCCCATCATGGCATTCAGCTCGATGCACGGGACCCTGTTTGGTCGTGTTCCTCTATAATGATCAATTGCCCTATTCTCCTCAGCTTTTCCGCCGCTCAATCACATCTTTGGGCCCGCTCTTGCTTTTCACCAGGTCAAATTGAAAAGTCGCTCGAACTCACCAAGGAGGTTGATGAACTCAAGCGTCTGCGTGAGGATGCCGAGGTGAGCGTGCTGGTCAAAGCTTGCCCAACCCACATCGCGAGACGTGCCTTGGCCATCTCTCACATTCTACGTCTGACATGGGTCTTGCTCAGGCCGAGTTCAGGGCCATCCTGCCCCCAGGCTCCCAGCAGCAGCAAAAGCTGCGCGTATGCGAAGTGTGCGGCTCCTTCCTGTCCATCTTTGACAACGATCGTCGGTGCGTATCTCGTCTTCTCCCCCAGACCCGCTGGCCTGCAGACCTTTGGTGCCAGCCCTCATCGTACTAGCAGGCAGTTGCAAGCCGGATTGAAGAATACTCACCATGCGATTGATGCCGGCAGTCTGGCTGATCATTTCGGAGGCAAGATGCACGTGGGATACCAGAAGATTCGCGATCGCGTGCACGAACTGGAGGGCAAATACAGTCGTGGTGGACCTGGTCCTGACGATCGCTTCAGGTGCGAAAGTATTCATAATGTTTAGCTCCAGAGACACAGAGAAGGGCGAGGAAGAGAAGGGCGAGGAAGACAAGCGAAACGTATCCCGGCAAGGCTGACGGAATTTTGCGTCAGCATTTCAATTTTGATGGATTTGTTCTCACTTGCACCTCTCTTGATGACCCATCAGCCGCCGTGACTCGGGCCGGGAGCCTGGGCGTTATCAAGACGATCGTCGTGGTGGTAGCCGTGACCGTTACGATGATCGTCGCGACAATCGCTATGATGACCGTCGCGGTGGTCGGGGGGACCGCTACGACGATCGCCGCGGCGGTGGCCGGGGGGACCGCTATGATCGCTACGACCAAGATGATCGCCGGTGCGTTTCCCCTCTCATCTCAAAAGACAGCAAGACAGCTCTGACGCTGTTGATGCCCACCCAAAGCGGCTTCTTGCTCATCCTTGAGCGGTCCTTATTCTCTGTTGACGCGACATTTGTAATGTGTGGTGTAGGGACCGCTACAGCCGTCGTGACGATTACCGGCGTGATGATCGGTACGAGCATTGAGATGCACCATGGCAGGTTGCGAGGATTTTAAGGAGGGGGTCATCAAACAAAGAGGATTTTCATTTCTGTCAGGTCTGATGTTCAGTCCATCAGCGTGTAACACTCTCATCTGTTTTATTTTGGTTGCAGGGACTCCCGTCGTCGCTATTAAGGCGCTGGGATAGTGAGTAGGCCATCAAGCCACTTTCTTCAAGTACTGAGCTCGTTTGAGTAGGCGCGTTACGCGAGTTTAGCTGCCAAGGGATGTCAACGCTAGTGGTTGACAGCTCAGTGGGATGGAACTCGATCCAATTCACAACGCCATGTTCAATAAGCGCGTTTGGCCTTGCCATCAAATAGATCCCCTACCCCAATTCCTCAATGGGTCAGTGCTCTGCACATAACAGCGAGAGGATAGCGAGTGAGTGAGTGTTGGACTGAGCGAGGAAGAGGGAGAGCGGAAGTGAATGAGAGTAAGTGATGATGGACTGACAGAGAGAAAGAGAGAGGGAGGGAGAGAGGAAGAGAGAGGAAGAGGGAGAGGGAGAGAGAGAAGAAGAGAGAGAGGAAGAGAGGAAGAGGAAGAGGGAGTGATGTTGATTGAAGGCGAGAGAGGGCGAGTGCGACACATAATCATTTAATGATGAAAATCATCAGGCTCACATTCCCTAATTTCAACTTTTCTCTCTTTAATTTTTTGCTGTTGTTTGGACGCCCGAACTAGGCTCAGCAAAAGGGCAGCCGCTGTATCGCCGACACGCTTGACAGTGCTGCAGGGCCAGGATTTGATGCGGTTGAGGACGCGGAGGTGGTTGGAGAGGTGTGAGTATTGGGATATGGTGGTTGTGGCTCGCTGCCCCTGGTGGGCTTGAGCGGCAGACTTGTTGCAGCACCACACTCGGGGTGGTTTGGATTGGTGAGGCACGCCGAGCTGTAACATGACGGTCGAGCGAGGTGAAAACATGTCTGGCGGCGCGAGTCAGCTTCAGAGTGGCAGTATGGGACCTGATGCCATGCATCCCATCGAAGACTACGAGCTGGGCCAGCGGATTGGTGCTGGGGCCGAGGGTAGTGTTTACATTGTGACAGAGTAGGTTGACGCGCACACGTGTGTGTGTGTGTGTGTGTGTGTGCTTGTTTGTCGCTGGGCACCAGCGTGGACGAGTCAGTCGCTGATCATTGTGGCTTCGTACACAGTCGGCGCGAGGGTGACAACCCCAGCCGCAAAGTCATGAAGAAAATTTATATTGGCAAGCGGAAGAAGGAGACCTTGCGCGAGGCCGAGCTACTCAAGAAGCTGGACAACCCTTACGTCGTCCGCTACATTGCTTCATTTCTGGATCCTAGTGAAGAACATCTCTGCATCGTCACTGACTTTTATGCGGTCCGTGATAGCTGTCCTGAAACGCCCTTCATGTGCACCTTCGTGTTATTTGGGCCGTTGCGGTGTTCGAGATGTGTGTGACACCACGGCATGATGGTGGCAGCTTTGCAAACATGATCTCTGTGCAATCATTATCATTTGGACAATCTCCGAATCCTTGTAGGGTGGCAACTTGGAGCAGCGCATCTGCGCGCAACGCGAGGCAGAAAAGACCTTCACGTATGTCCTTGAGGATCAGTCCTCTAAAGCTACCCCTTACTGATTGGCACATTGGGCATGCTCATCAGTCTGTTTTCGGCACTCTGCCAACCACATCATATCGTGCACGTCTCGTGACAGAGAGGAAGAAATCATGTGCTGGGTTGTACAAATTATACAAGCTCTGCGCTACCTCCATCATGAGCGCATTCTCCACCGAGGTCTGGAGAAGCACCCTACATGCCACTTGCTCGTGCCATCACCTGGGTTGATGCCGTCCTGATCCATGTGCGTTTCGGTAGACTTGAAAACTGCCAACATCTTCCTCACCCTCACCGATCTCATCAAGGTCGGCGACCTTGGCGTCGCGGCCCAGCTTGACAGCTCCCTGGACATGCGAACAACATGTGTCGGCTCGCCCTACTATTTGTCCCCAGAGGTAGGCTCAGCCTGCAGTTAGCAGCTGCGATTAAACGCCTTGACGTGCACCAGCCCGCTTCTGAAGCTCGTGAGCAATGTCATGATGCCATCATGACTGGTCTATCGCCTTGTGACTTGTAGGTGTGTCAAGACGTACCATATAATACACGGTCGGACATGTGGTCGCTCGGCTGTTG
This sequence comes from Monosiga brevicollis MX1, assembly GCF_000002865.3. NCBI lineage: Eukaryota > Choanoflagellata > Craspedida > Salpingoecidae > Monosiga > Monosiga brevicollis. The sequence goes on along the minus strand of NW_001865041.1, from coordinate 1,796,483 downwards.
CATATACGAGCTGGCCACGTTGCGCAAAGCCTTCAAGGGCAATAATCTGCTCTCAGTCGTCAACAAAATTTGCAGCTGCAAATACGAGGTTTGTCCCCTTGAGCGAGCAGCCGCCCAGCCTAAACTGCCAATCAACTGCCAGTTCTTCTGTGTCTGCTCGCCTTTTTCTTCGATCTTTGGGCACTGCCTGCTCCAACACATACTGGCTGAGGATCAGGCTGCGTCTTATCCACATTTTTGTTCATTTAGGCGGTCGATGAGTCTTGTCCCGAGGGTGTGGCACATCTAATTACCAGTTTGCTTCAAGTGGAACCCAATGATCGCCCAACCACCGTCGAGCTGTTGGATCAAGACTACGTGCGCACGTACTTGGCTGTCTTGACGCATCGGCTGGAAGCACATCAGCTTTTGTACGTTCTTTTTGGCTCTTCACCTCAGTTGTCCTGAGCTTACACAAACCTCTTGGCGTCACGGGGCGCAAAGTGGGACCACATCAGCTCAATACCGCCCACACGGTGGTGTTTTTGCACCCAACCCTTGATAGGAGTCGACGCCGTATGACACATCTGGACTTTCCCGAGCTGAGTGGTCCCCCAAGTGAGGTGATGGTGGAGGAGATGGCTGCGTCGGCGCTGTCTTCTCGAACAGAGTCTACTCACTCGCGCAGCATTGAAATGGCGAGTGAGGACTCTGGCATTCAATACAGTCGCGAGCTGGCCAATTCATGGCCCGTGCAGCCTGTTGGAGGTACTTCCGAGCACCTGCTTTTCACCACAGGTGCTGGTCGGCATGAGGAATCAGGGCGGGTAGATGTCCGTCAACTCATGCGACGGCGGACGCGGTCGCGCGAGGATAAGGCAGCCCCGTGGAGTGATGGTCATGCTCCAGTGTCCCCTGCGGCACGCGAAGGATTGAAAATTCGTGGGCAGGCGAAGGGTGCTATCAGCACACCATCAGCCAGCGCCAGCCCGGCAGATCCCGCGATCCTTTGCGAACCGGCGGCTACCAGCGCATCCGTGGCGGAAGCGACAAGCTGCTCCATGCTTCGTGGCACCAACCCCACACCAACAGATTTGGCCAGTTCCCAATCCCAAACGCCAGGGATGCGTCAGAGCAGCAGTGTTAGCAGCAGCATTAGCAGCAGCTATACGACGCACCACCCGCTCATCGTGACGAGCGGTGCTACGTCCGCCTCAGCTAACATCAAATTGCAGGTCGGGCTCTTGATGGAACACGCTTTGCATCTCCGGCTGCTGTCTTGGGTGATGTTTTGCTCTCACATCCAGGATGGTTGCATTTAGGATGGTCTTTCTGGAGCCCCCGCCCAACTGCAGCACCGTGATAAGACCAAAAGCTTGTCCATGACACACAACGCTCGCAAGCCCGTGCTGACCGTCTCACTTCCAGACCGACCGGCCACAACAGCTACGGGCGCTGTTCGCCGAAAGTAAGCTGTCGTTTTGATCATACCGAGTACACTTCTGGAAGCAAGAAGCACGAGCTTCTGAGCTCTCTTTTTTTTTTTTCTCACTCGTCCTGACGTTGGCTTTTTGAATGAACCGCGATGGCTTTCATGACGTAGCTCGCTGGGCCGCTCACCCGCAACTAGCAAGCCCAAGGCGCGAAATGGTCAAGCACGGCCTGCCAGCTCGACTCTGACTCGGCTCACGAAGACAGAAGGCAGGGGACCGGGTGTATCCGAGGAAAAGTCGCCTCTACCAGAAAAGAAAGCGCCCGTCAAACGCACCAAGTCTAAATCCAAGACCAAAGCAATGCCACGTGCGGTTTCGCACGCTCGTGTAGCGGGTGCACGTGGGTCACCTGCGGCTTCTGGTTCTACGACAAAAACAACTGCAGCCAGTAAGCCAGGCGGCAAGCGAGTGCGCAAGAAGAAGGCCGGCCCCAAGGGCAAAAAGTCCGACTCTAGCACCTCGGTAAGCCACCACGGTTGAGCCACTGTTTGCTTTGTAGCGATGCTCATCGACATGACCGCGGCACCCCTCAACGCTGCCTGCGCGGCGTGTGTTCCTTAGGCACCGCCCCGTACGCGTGCCACCAATGGCGGGCCCAAGCTGGTCATCAAGCGTGCGGCCGCTCCGACTCCTTCGACAATTGAGGCTAAGATGCGGGAGGCTCAAGATGAATTGGCACTCCTGCAGCTCGAAACGGAAGCGGCTGGTGTCATGAGTTCTGCTGCAACAGAAGATTCGCTCATGGGCACAAACCAAGTTCACGAGGATAACGCTGGGTCTGGTTCGCCTGTGGCGGTGCCAGAGGACTTGAGTGAGGGGTAAGCAGAATAATCCCGTACTCTGCGACATTTGGCTAGCGCTGTTTGTCCCTGTTTCTGACTTTGTTTGGCTGCAGATACTACCTAGAGGAGTCTTTCGAGAGTGCGGATGAGTCGGAAAGCGATGGCGCAACGGTCGCATGCTTTGAGGACTCTGATGGCATCGGGTCATTCAGTGATGGTGAAGCGGGGTATGTGTGCATGCAGCGTCACATCGGATACTTCTTGCCTTGGCCAGTCTTTGGAAAAGAGCTGCCTTGTCGCAGCGCTCACCGCAGTGTTTGTGCGCCCGTTGCGTGTAGTAACACCATGGTGCCGGACGAGTATGCTTATGATAGCGAGAGCGAGCCCATGAGCGGTTCGGACGCGGAAGGGGAATATGACATCATGGCTGCCATTGCACAAAGCCGGGCCATTCTTTCGCGGGGTGGGTGTCGATTTGTCTGGTGCTGCAACGACGCACAACGTCACTGTATTCCTTCATTCTAATATGCTGACGGTGCGCGTTCTGTGCTGCCTCCATTTTGTGCTGATCAAGCGCAGTGGCCAACTATGATGACATGGACGACTTTTCCTCTGACATGCCGGCGCCCAACTTTGCCGGCCAGATGCGCGCGTATGTTGGATGCATTTATGCCCAAAGCGTGTTGCTAGCCTCATGCCAAGACTCATCATGTCACTCGTGATTGTCGCCTCAATTTGGTTGCAGGCGTCTGCAAGAGGCGATGGGTTTTCATATCTTTGATCGAGTGCATGACTTTTTCGCTCGCTTTGCCGCCACTCGGCCGCGGTATGTCGCGTTCATGTTGAAAAGACCAAGGGCGATACCCTGCGCGCCACTCATGACAGGGGCTTTGATTTCACAGAGCCTTGAGTGCGTCAAGACTGGATGAGGAGAGCAAATCGGAGCTGCTGGAGCTAGTAGAGGGGCGTGCAGAGCTGCTGGATTTGTGCGCGTCCGTCGCTGAACTCTACGAATACGAGGCACGGCAATCAGCTAGCTCGTCCCCTTTTCTACACCTTCAAGGCAACTAGGAGCTCTGGGTGTGGTGTCATACTGCCACGCGCAAGAGCGCCTCCTTCATGAGATTGAGCAAACGAAGGGGGCTACGATTTCACCTTTCAATTGACTCTGTGAGTCAGAATGGTAGCCTCAGAAAAACTCGTTTGGTGGTTCGTCAAAGACCCCGAGATGCCACCACCAAGCGCAAAACAGAGCTAGTAGGGCAAAGACCAATGCCAATGCCAGCTGTACATTTGACTGTCTTCTCCAGAACATGGCCGGCCATGCGCCTATCGGCACAGGGACGACCGTCTTCTGTCCCCGAACTCTAGGAGCATGATAATCGGCAAGGGCGTGGTGATTGAGATTCCTTCTCGCCCGTGCCATGGCGAGCAGCAGCGCCTCAAGCTGTGAAATCTGCTCTTCGAAGGTCTTCTTGTCAGGGTGGCCAGAGTTCTGCTGTTGTACGCATTGCTTGATTTGCCGTCCTAGTGATTCAAGGCGCTGCAGCGTAAAGTCTTGATGCCGCCGCAGGCGCTCATATTGCCAATGGATGCGTGTGGCTTGTTGTCGTGCTTGAAGCAGATCTTGGGCTAAATCTGCACGGTCTGGTGAGGTTACGCGGCGCAGAAGCTGCTGATACAAGAGAACCTCTTCTTTCAATGCAATCTGTGCCTCAAGTCCCAACCGTTCGGTCAGGTCTGCGTCTGAGCAAGATTCTTGCTCGATGGTCGTGGGACTGTCTAGGGTGGGCCTGTGCACAGAATCATGGTCGGACCGATCACGAGCCTCGGAGGGTGCTTGGGACGGGCTGTGCGGTTGGGGCTGATCAGTCCTAGCGATGGCCCCCATGCTGGGTGGAGATTCAGGGGTTGATGGCTTGCTCTCCGCGCTTCCTCCGTCATCCACGCATCCGCTATCATCGAGCGCTTGTATTGCCATCATGTTGGTAAAAGGGGTAGATATCACGTCGACGCCAGGAGACGACTTTTCGTGGGCCAAAGGCATGGCAAGTGTTGGCTCATTTGTAGGGCTTGTGCGCGTCGAGGGCTTGGCGTCCTCCTGCTGCTGATCTGCTCGGGCCCGAAAGGCGTCAGCCACCAGGTGAAGGGAGCCGATCAGGCTATCAGTGCTCATTTTCAAGACTCCAGAATATCAAGTCCTGCACTCAAGCAGCAGTGCTTGGGCAGCAGCAATGCGCCTGCCCTTTTCAGCTTGGCCTCACCCTGTTCCTGTGGGTATTTGGTGCCAACAAACTCCTTCACAAAAAAAAAAAGAAACAAGACACTTTTGTCGACAAATCGCGAGCTAATTTTTGGCGGCAAATGCTCACAAGAAGATCTCTCCTCTATGCGTGGTAGCGCATATCAATAAAGGTATGCCATGTTGGTGGTGCATGGGGGTGGGTTGTTTGGCAAGTGCAATCTCGATGGAAAGAATCAATGACTTGACATGTTAATGTGTAAGTGTGTTTATTGTTGTTGTTGAAAAGGCTCGGCACTTTTGTCGCACCACGTTTTTTTCTAAGGAGCCTGAGTACATATCCAACGGCAGGGAAGAGGGGCGTGCGCTCGAAATCAGGATTCAATCAAAAAAAGGAGAGGGAAGGCAAATCCACTCTCCAAACAAAGGACGGTTCGAAACACGCACAAGACTGTGAAAAAGATCTGGGTCAATGCTCGACACTCGTGCTCGGGCATTGAGAAGAGACAGCATCTATGCAGACAATCATCGCAGCAGATCCACGGGGGGCAATATCGCTCCCCTGGGGCCTTGGGAGCAAGAGTCCGAACAAGCAAAAGTAAGCATACAAGAAGAACACGTACCAGGACACGGTTTTTCATACAAAACGGAAGGCAGTCAGTCATTCACAATGAAGAGGCACAGCAACAAAAGGTGGCAGTTCAATGCCGTGGTCGGCAATGAAGCTTTGCTGGACCGGGACAAGGGTTTAAAAACACAGCAAAACAAAAACACAAAAACAAAAAGCATGATGAGCAAGGTAAAAAAACATCAGATCGGGCAGAGCTGTTATCGGGTCGGGGTCGATATTTTGACTCGAATCGGGCGTGTATCAGGATGGGGAAGAAGCGGCAAGACCAATCTCCAGAATCATCTTGCAACGGTGAAAGCTCGCTCTACATGCGGTTCAGCTGAGACACCATGGGGCGAGGAGAGAGGGCTGTACGGCGCTCTGATTTGGGTTTGGCCACCACAGGCTCCAAACTCAACTGGCCCGCGCTCTGGAAAGGTATAGGCGGACGAGACGGAGGAGGAAGGGGCGATGGATCAGCGAGCGTTGGGTGATTGGGAAGGAGAGGAGATATCACAGCACAGTGTTGGGCACCGTTGGACACCTACCTCGCGTGAGACATTATCCTCATCTTCGGCATCATGGATATCTACCAGTTGGCTCATGTGCTATCGTGTCACCATGTCAACAATCAGGTCAGTGGGGGTTGGAACAGAAATGTGCGGGGGGGGGGGGGGGGGGGGGGGAAAG
>NW_001865041.1:1780112-1790556 GCF_000002865.3 Monosiga brevicollis MX1 | reverse complement strand
GGGAGGGGGAGTGATGGTTGGAGGACCCACAAGTTGAAGATCGTCGAGAGCTTTTAGAACCTCCTGTTCCTGGCGCTGAATCTCAGCTTTGGTGTGGTGGTCGGGGGTTTGGCGACCGGTGGGGTTGTGTTTCTGCGGGGCTCGCTTAGCGAGGTATTCGGCTTCTTTGATGCCTTGCCGGCGGCGATTGAGGGCATCAAGAATGTACTTTTCACAGGCCACATGGCCGTTGGCTGAGGCCAAGCCTACGGGTACCATGCCATCCTCGTCCTCCATGTCCACTACATGAGTTTTCAGGAAGGCCTGTGAGAATAAGCTCTCATAATCCGCTTGTGTTCACAAGTGTGGCGAGCGTGATGCACACGGTGTACGCGATGCATGCCCAAATGAGCTGTTGTCTTACGTTGAGCGCCGTGCGCGGCCAGTTCTTGCAGAGCATCTAGATGGCCTTGTTCTGCAGCATCATGTACCGGCTGCAATCGGTGCCCAAGACACCAGGATGGGGGTTAGGTGGGGGTGACAGACAAACATCCGCCCATGTCCCTGGGTCGTCCTGTCGTGCGCGACAGGGATGGCCGAGACAAGACGGGCCAGCAAAAGAGAGTGACAGCAAGCCGGAGCAACACACCGTGGCTCCAATGGCATCACGTTCATTGCCCGAGGCGCGGCAGTGCGCGAGAAAAAAACTATGTGAGCCCCAGATAAACATATGAGCTGAAAGAGGCCGGCTACTGAGTAGCAAGCCGGGACAACGCGAGCGGGTGCTTTGTACCGCAGGATTGTGGCATGGCCCTTGACAGCCGCAAAATGAACGGGGGTGGCGCCATCACCATCGACGATACGCGATGGAGAGCGGGGGCAGGCCTTGCACAAGGCCATGACGCATTCAAGGCGCCCGGCCTGAGCAGCTGCGTGTAATGGGGTCATGCCATCGTGGGCAGCTTGCATGGGGTCGACACGACTTTGCTGAATAAGCCATTGTAAGCATTCAAGCTGGCCCTCTGTCCACAGGGAATGGGGACCGGGTGCCACGAAATATGAGGATTGCAAGACCAACAGTAGAATCGGGTTGCCAAGGCTTGGGGGATGATCTGCACTCGGCAGAAGCAAAGCACGTACCTTGGGCAGCATAGTAAAGGGGCGTTGTACCGTTGTCGTCAACGTCACTGGGGTTGGCGTTGGCCTATCGTTACAATTCAAGCATCGGGCCATGAGGACTTGCCAGGTACAAACGAACGGCATCGAGGCCAGAATCCCAACCTCCTCGCAGAGCCAACGCAGGGTTTGGAGGTGACCGCGGGTGGCAGCAAAATGGACGACTGAGCTTCCATCAGCAGCCGTATCGGTGACGCTAATGACGATGAGCAGATGCAGGGCCGGAGCGCATTGTGAGAATGGCAGGCAAGCACAGCCCAGCCGAGGAGCGCGGAGAGATTGGGCAAACGGCAGGCACGTACGCCAGGCCGTGTGTTTCTGAAACAAGCCATTTGAGACAGACAAGCTGGCCATTGAAGGCGGCATGATGGGCTGGCATGGCGCCCGACTTGTCGCTGTTGAAAGCGGGAAGGTGAATGGGGAGTGGGTCAGCGGGCGGACCCTACCAACAAGGGGCGAGGTGGGGTGTGGGGGAGGGACAGCTCTCGAACCTGGCTCGGAGATCTGCGCCGGTGCGGTCAACAAGCCAGAGGGCGCAGTTGAGGTGGCCCTTGCTCACCGCTGCGTGATGTGGGGTTACAAAGGGAGGAGGAGGGTCGTGGCAAGCAATGTTGATGAGCCAAAGTGCACGAAGGGGGCACAAAAGGCGCACATCTTGTGCCTCGTGCCATCAAGGTCGACGGGCGGTGGGGCAGGACTCGTACCAGCGTGAAGGGGGGTGGCTCCGCGCGCATCGCGGACGTCAGTGATGGGACTTTGGTGATGCAAAAGCTGAAGGCAGCGGAAATGGCCGAGGCCGGCAGCCTTGACGGCGGGGGTGTTGTGCTTTCGACAGGTGGCGCAGACGGTATCAGCCGAACCCTCCTCGACGGGTCCCTGGTTGACCTGTGGAGCTGCGTAAGCTCCAGTGTAGGCCCACGACATGGTGGCGTTGGCAAGCGGCGAGGGCGAGGGAGAGATAGAGAGATAGAGAGAGGGAGAGAGAGAAACCGGCAAAAGGGGTACACCAGGCCACCCGAACAGGTTCCGGGGGCACGGTCGGTGAGGAAGGGGTCGATAGACCCGAGGAAGGGACCTTTGAGCGAGTGGCCTTTCTCACTCAGTCCCAACCGAAGAAAAGAAGGGAAACGACCAGGCGATCCAAAGTGACCGAGGGCGACGCAGGGACCAAGGGCAACCAAAGGTGACCGAGGGAGCACGCTCTTCTGCCGCGGTCGTGACAAGGCTCCGCGATCCGTCCAGAGCCCCAACAAGAGAGAGAGAGAGAATGAGAAAGAGAAGAGAGAGAGAGAGAGAGAGAGAGAGAATGAGAGAAGAGAGAGAGAGAGAGAAGAGAGAGAGAGAGAGAGAGAATGAGAGAAGAGAGAGAGAGAAGAGAGAGAGAGAGAGAGAGAGAGAGAGAGAGAGAGAGAGAGAGAGAGAGAGAGAGAGAGAGAGAGAGAGAGAGAGAGAGAGAGAGAGAGAGAGAGAGAGAGAGAGAGAGAGAGAAAGAGAGAGAGAGAGAGAGAGAGAGAGAGAGAAAACAACTGTGTTAGCGTTCAAGGCTGACATGTGTGTGACCCAACAAAAGTGTAGTCCACACCTGTGGTGCAAACGCAATGGTAGAACAAGCTACTTGACTCACACACGTTCGTTTCACAGAAGTGGGTTGTCATGAGTGTTGTCAGATCAAATCTCAATGGGCCGGGAGAGAAAATTCAGAGATGCGACTGGTCATGCGATCACGAGGTTTGAGTGGGGCGTGTTTGTGTGCATTCATGCACGCCATCAACCTCCTTTCCATGACAAGGAAAAGCAAAACATGCTGGTCAAGGGCCCAGGCTCTGATACCCAGCTTGGTCCAAGTGTGGTGGAACTGGACCAGCAAGGCCTGCACGCCACCTCCTGGCAGCCACTGTTGCTGTTGCCATCAAATGCTCCTCCCATATGCTGGCTCGCCCCAAGGTTCAGGATGGTTTGCAGCCCTGCTGTTTCGTGCCAACGATTATGTTCGCAATCAAGCGGGGGCGTTGTTCTGCAGGTTGCTGCTTAGGGTCTGGTCTTGTGGTCACCCGCATCACCCGCCGCCTCAACCAACCGGCTTCAAATCAAGACATGCATTGTGCAAGCAATACAACCTCAATTGCATCACCATCATAAGCAAACAGTAAAAGGTGCGTAAAACGGCATTCACTGACGGGGCGGGACAGCTTGTTTCATGCACTCAGCCTTTTCCACCCATCCCCAACCCACCAGTGGGTCAAGGCTGGTGACTCCATGCCCCCAGACAAGCAAACGTACAGAAGACAGGTGGTTCAAACAAATTGTTGAACAAACACAGAACATTGCGCAAGGTGGACGGCAAACAAAAAGGCAGCAGAACAAAAGGAGCCAGTGAAAAAGGAAAAACAAAATGGGGTGGAGCGTAGTGGCGCCGGCACAACACGTGTCGATTTAAGCGTAAGCAGGCTTGCTGCTGTAGGCCGGAGGAGCCACGGGTTGTTGGTAAGGCTGCTGGTGGTAGGACACGGGGACGGGCTGCTGCTCGTGCACGACCTACACGAGTGGTCCGACATGGCACATGCGCAGCGCACGGTCAATCAAAGTGACATTGAACATGGGCATCCCGCCATCGAAAAGCAAAAGGCAAACAAGAACGCAACCCTGATGCGCTTCGGCGAGATGCGACGTACCGCCACGTAGCGAGGGCGCGAGGCAGCAAAGCAGGCCAGGCCGCAGCAGAAGCAAATCACAATGGGGGCGCTACAATGAACATATCCATACGCCCAGAGGGAACGAGCCAGACATCTTGTGAGCAACACCGTAATTCTGCTGCCAAAGTGACCAACAAGCAAAAAGGCGTGGATCACGCACCAGAAGACGAAGATGCAGCCAATGACGATGGCGGCAATAATGGCAGCACCGAGGCCATCAAGATCGTTGCAGCTACATCATCATGTTTGCGAGATCACAGGAAATAAGTCGGCGGGGGAGGAACTCTTCTCATTTGATGCAGTAGAGCAGCAGAGTGATAAAACAACTTGGTGGTAAATGCACTTACCCAGACTCGTACACATAGGTCGAGGTGATGGCTACGCAATGGCAAAGAGCCGAGGCAGTTAAAATGGAGAGCAAGGATGCGAGAGCAAGCCCAAATCGAACAAAAGGAGCGGGGAGAAAGAACAAGCAAACAAGCAAAAGGCCAGGGGAGCAATCCCATTGACTAACGATTGATATCATCATCGCTGTAGGAATAGATCTGAGAGCACAGACTGTCGGCAAACTTGTTGCAGGTTGACATGGTGCACTGGCTGTTGCAGGTGTAGTTGTCAAGCTAGCATCAAGAGTGACAGAGGGGTCCAGGTCAGGCCCAGAAGGCAATGGTCTGAGCATAAATTGCTGGGCGGGGCGGGGCGGGGCAGGGTGCGTACCGTGGCCCAACCGGTGTTGCAGTCGTAGTAATCGTTGGAGCGGCAGCACTCAAGGTAGCACGAGCAATGATGCTTGCCTATTGTCACAAGTTCCGGGCATCATCAATCAGAGCCCTCAGCGCGGATACCCTCGACTCGAACAAATCAAGGGCGCAGGAACGGAGAGCTCACCTTCGACGGCCACGGCGAGTGCCAGAAGCACAACCAAACCCACAAACTTCATCATCTTGCTCGGTGGTGAGGAGGGAGAAGGTGAGCCACCTGTTCCGATTCGAGCCTGCTAGATATCAAGCCGAGGCAGCAAGCCAAGGCATCAGGCGGGTGACATGTGCACGATCCGACGGTTTCAGGCCGTCACCCCAGCCCCTTGCAACAAACACACAAAACGTCCTCCTCCTCCCCCCCCATCGGCTTTGCGGTAGTAACCCAGCACGCTTTAGAAGAGGCCTGCCATAAACTCAGATTGCCAAGAGCCCCATCCTCACGGACCAAAGCCCGAAGAAGGAAGGAGGGAAGGAAGAAGGAAGGAGGGAAGGAAGAAGGAAGGAGGGAAGGAAGAAGGAAGGAGGGAAGGAAGAAGGAAGGAGGGCAGGCAGGAAGGCAAGAAGCGCTGATTTGGAAGGGCTCAGGGACGTGTGCGTCTGGCTCAGCAGAGCGGCTTACGACTTGCCGTCAATGAGAGAAATGCACATTTACATTCACACACACACACACACACACACACGTCAAAGGAGGAGTCTAAAAATAACGTTGTGATGTCACCCTTGCGGTTGATCGTGAGGTCAACGCCAAGCCGATTCAGCAGAAAAGCTTAAGCTTGGTCCTGGTTTTTCAAGTCAAAACGATAGGTCGGATCTGGGCAGGTACAAAGTGCCACACACATCACACTTCTTATAAATCTAGCACATGTAAGTCAGAGCAAATTGCAAGAAACAGTCGAAATCCTTCAAAATTGAATTTCTGACCCCTATTTTGAAAAGAAGCTGAGAGAAAGAAAAAAACAAAAAAAAAAAAAAAAACCCAACGATGAAATGACATTGTAACGATCCAACTCGGGGCTCGGTCATTGAAGCCATGGTGCTAGTCTACAGATGGCCCGCCAACAGTCAGCGGTGTCAAAGAGCGACACGGCACAAATGGGTCAAGTCTGGAGAACAAAAAAAAAGAACCAAACTATAATCAGGTGCTGTAGCACGCTTGTGTGCAAGAGACGTACCCATGGCGTGCCACGGTACTGGCGTTGACGGGGATGGTCATATCGATAGGCATGCCGTTGAGGCCAAGTGCCATTTGCAAACGATATCCATCAACGCCCAGGATAAACAGCGTTGGAATCTGTAAGCAAAGCCAACAGCAAGCGTCAGGCCGAGCCAGGCCGCAGGCCAGTGTGGCAGGGGGGAACGCCGCTGCAGACCTCGACAATGTAGTCCAGGCTCTCCACAATCATGTCAATCCAGTGCCCGTCATTGTGTGGATCGTTGTCATAGATGATGGCAGCGAGTGCACCAGCTTCCTGAACCCGAAACGCCTTTTCTGCAAAGCTACATGAGCTGTTGAGGGCAGCGGGCAGAGGAGCAGAGAGGCAAAGATGAATGCAGGACAGCATGTTGGCCCCATCACCCCGCGACGTCGTGAGCGCATGACCTCACGCGCAAGGCAGGCAGGGCCAAAGAATAGAGTGCGGCATGTAACATCATGTGAAAGCAGACCATACCCGCGCGCCACGAGAGCTGCCTGGCCCTCAAGGGCTGGGCCGTTGGTTAGGGGAGCGCATGCATTCATAGGGGCAGCTGAGTGGGGCAAGCACGGGGGCTGTGAGCACTGATATTTTGCGACAAGGCTATGAAGCACACGGCAGTGCTGATGGCGGTGGCCGCGCACTTGGAACGAGATCGACGTGATGGTAAATTTTGTCAAAGGGTCCACCAAAGTCTTTGGCGGGCAGGCCTTGGAATACATAGGCCACCTCCTCCGGCTGCGCAATAATAAGCAGATTCAGAGGGCACGGAGGAAAGATGCACAGCAGCACCAAGGCAGGGTGTAAGGGGGCCAGCTGAATCAGTAAGAATGACACGGGGCGGGGGAAGCAGGACGAGGAGCTTGGTGCGCGAAGGGAACTGACGTGGTGAATCTGAAAGTAGATAAAGCTTGAACCATGGGACGGCGTGAACATGGTTATCGCGAGCCATAAAAAGGCTGATAGAAAAGAGGGCGCGCCATGCCCGTGCCACAAGTTCATGGTCACGGGGAGGCGGGGGTAAAGAGCAGAGAAGCTATCAGCGATGCCCCGCAGGGCTCGGATCAGCGCTCAGCATGCGGCGAACCGACAGTGTGCGTGCTCAGTTGGCGAGTGTGCTCCCCCAACCACTCCAACAAGTCAAGAGTGGGGCAAAAAACAAAGTTGCCAATGCCGCCAAATTGATGCTGTTCCGGGCCAGAGGCGAAAGAGGACGCGAGTAGCGATGTATCGTCCACGAGCGAACGCAAGAGGATGGCTCAAGCTTAAAAAAAAAAAAAAAAAAAAAGGAACACAGCCTCATGCTCGCAGTAGCTTGATATCGGATGTCATCATGGCATCTTGTCAGCAAAAATAATAGTTGTCAGAGGACTTTACTTTACAACAACATTGACACATCCTTCAAAATCAAGTGTTTTTGTGTTCGAACGAAGAACGATCATCTTGCAGGAGATGTCGTGAGGTTGTCACTTAACATGTCAGAACATTTGGACAGATTGCAAAGTTACCCAGATGCTTGCGCATGCAAATGTCATGACTCACAATGGGCCTTGAGGGACCCCAAACTGATTTTTGTCTGTACCGCGTGCCAGACCATTCACGAAATTGTTGCTTGGAACGTCGTGCCGAGGAAGGGCCACAGCCGAAAAGTCGAGAACCTTGCCGATGCCGTTGCTCGCGGTGCGAGCGCAACGCAAGACATGCCGCACTCAGGTCTGGTACACTCCTATGAGTGCATATGTCACAGCTTTATTGGCCCAGGACAACCCCGTCACCTCCTGTCTCCGCTGACCTTGGAGCATGGTGGCATCCATCTATCCATCCATCCATCAGCCTTCCCATGCTGTGGCTGTCGTACGCAGGCCCATCGTGGTGTGGATTCGCAGCACACAAGGGTTGGGGGTGGGGGGCGGGGCGGGGTCTTTCTCTTCCTTTGAAACGAGAGGCCCATTCGGAGACCATCCCTCAACTCGGGATTTTCGGGCCCCAGTTCAGATGGAAGACCCACGTGCATGCCATTCGACTCGTGGCCCCCAACTGCCCGTGGCAAGCCGAGGTCGACGGGAAACATATGCCCAAGGCACGAAACAATGGTCAAGGATGGGACTTCCGTCGGGTAGCAGGAGAGACAATTCCAGCCACGTGCGGCGATGGGGCGGGCTGTTGAGGGTTGCCTGCTCGCTTGACGAGGATGGGGGCATAGCAAAATAGCCACAGGCTCTGAATACGGCATAGGTAGCGCCGGGTACGTTGAGTGGTTGCTTGACGAGCTGCTAGCCCAACGCGCGCATGCGTCGAGAGACACACGCAAACACAGCGGGAAGAGTGGGATTTGGGCCAGCGGGGGCTTGCTGGGCCAACGCAACGCGTCGACTCGCTCGCTCCCTTGGGGCGCCGTCGATCAGGGTGGTGGCGCTCGGGAGTCGGGGCCGGTGGGGCGGAGGGTACTCCTTCTTCGCCTGAACCATTGATAAGATTATCATGGCTGCACACGAAAATTTTTAAGCATGTCTTGTGGGGTTTGGCCGTCTTGTCACCCCCGACTCCTCTCGTGCTCGTGATTGTGATCACGCAGGTTGCCCCAAGGTAGTGTGGTACAGGGGGAAATGGTCAAGAGCTACAAGGCGTTTGCCGTCATCACGAGGCATGACGAAAGGATTTAAACTGCATAATGTAATGCAGCCATGGGCAAGAGCTGCGCTTGTCACCCGACAGCCCGGCAACGTCACACGAACAAGACGTACGACTCAACATGTCCCTTGGTCATCGTCTAGACCCATAACTGATTGTGTTTGATATGGGTCCGGCTATACTTCTTGGGACAAACCCTCATCCTTACCCCATCCCGTGTTTTGCAAAGGCTACATGCAAGCAATAACTCAAGAAGGAAGAAGAAGAAGAAACTAGAGAACCACGCGAAAAAATTTTTTTTGAAGAAAAACTGTTTGGTTAAGAGTTTTAAGGTTATGATGAGCGAGGGCTCGCTTCCGCTTCCGTCATCGGTGTCGCGTCGAGTCGCACACACACGCACACGCACCCACACATCATACCGTACTCGGAAACCCAGGATATGCTCCAGCCAGCCAGCCAGCCTCTTTGGTTGGTTGGTTGACATGTCGAGCATTTTTCTCTTCGCAGGCTGCCTGTCGGTCGCCTTTATTGCTCGTGCCGTACATCCTATTTATTATTTCCTTGTCTGTTTTGCATTAAGGTACTGTCAGATCGCTCCCTGCCCCTGACCTCGTGGTTCCGCAGTTTCGCAAAGTGGCACTGCCCTCGCGTTTTCCCACAGGCTACGAGCGTTTTCTCTCCTGCCGGCTGCCGTTGCGCCTTGAGCCCTTTTCGTGTTTTTGAGTGCCGAGTGGTCAAAGTGTAAACGACAACACATATCATCACATCCCGACCCACGCCTACGGCTTGCTTTTGGTCAGTTCTTGCACCGCATTCGATATCCCCATCCACCCCACGCACCCCCACCCGCTCCTCCCCGCTTCCCTGCTTTGGCAGCCGAACCCGTCTTCATAAACAGACGAACAGACAGACAAAAGAGAATGGGGAAGAGCAAGCCGACACAACACACACACACACACACAACACACACACACAGAGCCCACATTTAAGTTTTGCTGTTCTGTGTGTGAGGGGACATTGCATGTGATCTCTCGTTGTTGCAAACTTGTGAAGGTGCTTTGCTTCTTCTTCGTCTTCTTCTCTCCCTCTTGCATTTATAGTAACTAATCAGCGTTAACTTGTCTGTACTCTCTCCTCTCTCTTAAGGAATCTTCTTCTTCTTCTTCGCCTCTCTCTCTCTCTCTCTCTGTCTCTCTGTCTCTGTCTCTCTCTCTCTCTCTCTCTCAACGCGACAACTTGACGGTCATGCGTGCGCGCAGGTGATTAGCCCCGTGTGGGGGGGGAGGTGGTGTTGCAGAGCCAGCACCGATCTGGTCTGGTCTGGTCTGGTCTGGTCTTCTTAATAAGTATGGAAGAGGCGCCTGGTCCACCCGCTTCGGTGTTGTCGTCGGTGCCGTCGTCCACCACACCCTCGGCAACCAACACCAGCGCCTCTTCAAAGCCGCCCCAGCTGGATCACCACGACCCAACGGAGGACGATCAGGTGAGAGTGGGTTAGCGTCCCGATTGTGCCGCATACCAGAACAGCCCCCCCGCCTCCCTCGCCTTCGCTTCTCCACAATACCTTATCAGACCCACCATCTCTTCGTTTACTCGACGAGTCAGAAACCCGGCCGTTGAGGGGTGCTGTGGGTCATCCGGTCTCACTACCGCTGCCACTTTTTCCTCACCCCCCTTTTTTTTCGTTTTTCGTTGCTCGCGGGGTCTCTGGTGCGTGTGCAGGAGCGACATATCTGTGATGTTTGTGGTCGATCATATGCTCGGCGTAATCACTTGCTCCGGTACGAACCAAACCCCTGGGTGAACCCATATCTCAGTCGCGACCCATCCCTGATGTCTGGTTGGGCACGACCCTTTCTCAATTGCACGCTTCCGGCATCGCGGGTGCGTTGACTAGACATCAAAAGAGCCACCGTGGCCACTATCCCTTTTCCTGTAATCTCTGTGGCAAGCGGTTCTTCCGAACGGTGAGTTGTTGCCTGAAGACACACGCACGCGTGCAAAGACCCCC
>NW_001865041.1:1764017-1780062 GCF_000002865.3 Monosiga brevicollis MX1 | reverse complement strand
ATTTTTGGGGAAAAGGGTTTTTTCAAAAGGGGGGTTTTTTCCCGAAAAACCCCCCCCGGGGGAAAAAACCCCCCCCCCCCCCCCCCCCCCCCCCCCCCAGTCACATCGCTTTCCTTGACAGGCACCTCCCTCCTGCTTGGCGTCTTTCTCATATTCGTCTTGACTTCATTTTGGGCACAGGATCAAAAGACTACGCATGAAAAAGCATGTCTGCGCAAGATCCCGCAAGGCTTTTACCTTCGACACCCTCGCGTCCGAGCTACCCATGTCGCTTTTCGAAGTGATGGTGTATTGGACATGCCCCTCAACTTTGAAGCGACCTGTCGCCAGTATCTCGAGGTGGAGGGCTTGACGCCGTCTCGTTTGACCTGTCGCTTTTGCAACGAGCCCAACGAAGACGCCGTTGCCGCCGTTCTACACGAGCTCAAACACCTCTTTGCCACTTTTGAGGAGATTGTGCCGCGCGCGTCTCGATCCTCGTCCGAGACACCCGTGACAGCAGCCAGCGACCTCGATGCGGCTCGCGACATCCCCAGTCCCGACTTGGAGCCAGTCGACACAGACAACGACGATCTCGAAGGTGACATGGAGGAAGAGATGGACATTGGCCCTACTAAAGGCGCCCGCTCTCCAGATGTGAAACGTCCCAAGCCCCACCACGCCCGTACCAGCAAGAAAAAACTTGCAGCCAAGAGCAGCCGCCTGGGGCCCAGCAGCCCCCTGGCCAGTGCGGGCCTGATTAGCCACAACAGTCACGGTCCGGTTGCCAGCTTTGCATACAATGGCACGAACAACGGTGGTGGTCTCGGTCTCGGTCTCGGTCCTGGTCCTGGTCTTGGTCCCAGTCCTGGTCATGGCAAAGGTCCTGGTTATGGCAATGGTAACGAATTGCCCGTACCTTTGCCTCAGATGCATCCGGCCATGTGGTCGGCTGCCGTCATGAACTTTTGGCTTCAGAGTCAATCCCGTGGTCAGACCATTCCGTCGTCCCACGTACCTTCTTTTGGACCCGGAATGCCCTTTATGATGTCCGGGCCCACAGGGGTACCCATTCCGCTTCCCACCACCTTGGCAAGCCAGGGTGCCCCCATGGGCGACGACGCACACTCGCCTCAAACGACGCTGGCTTAGTTTCCCCGTCAGTGTTGTTGGGCTTATATGTGTGCTCGCGCGTCTAAACCCTAGCTTTATGTCCGTGTCCTTGTTTCTGTATGTCGTTGTCCTTTTTAGTTATCGGTCTTGACCTGCGTTGTGACTTGCTGCCATAATTCGCCGCTTTTACTTGTGTACTTGCGCAGCCAGGTCGAGGCTAGCTCTCAATCACCCCGAACCCGTGTTTTCTTCTTTTTTCGGTTTCTTTCTTGTTGGTGTCGCAACCAACAGTTGGCCCCAGTCTTAAGGACGAGCGCGGCGCTTGTCCGGCTGTATGGCTTTCTTTTCCCAATCCTCGTTCTTCAACCTACTCTTCTCTTCTTATTCAACTCTCTCGCTATTTCTCCCTTGTCTTGTTGCGGCGCCCGCCACGTGTTTCATCGCTTGCTTTGTTGTTGGGCATAACTGTGTTGAACTCGCAATAGTGCTCTACTGCGAACCAATACACTGCCTTTTTTTTGAGTTCTTGTTCGTTCTACTTCTGGGTCGTATCACACTTCCTCGCCATATCTGGTCGCCTGTCTTGAGTGCAAGCAAGCGCATGACATCATGCATCAATCCCCTCCAGGTCCGCGCTTGCCTGGCCCTCGTTCTTGCGGCTAGGGTGTTCTTCGACCCTTGTCGTCTGTGTGCATTTGGAGAACCTTGATCGTGGCAAGCGTTTGTGTATGTTGAGGTTGTATTTGAGTTACACGCATTCAAGTCAAATTGCGTCTAGAGCCGACATACACCATCGCATGCGCTCGTCATCTCTCCGTCTTTCTTCTCGATCGATCAGCGTGAATAGTGTTCAGGCTTGTATCCTTTATCCCCGTGGGGATCGGTCTAACATGTAATCAATAGCAAATTAACTATCAAAGTGCATTTTGTTCAATTGTCGTGATGATTTGGACTGACTCAACTACACGCCTGAGCAGCCAATGAGCTGAACACCGCGCTGTTCACATTTGCGCTCAGCCGCGACCGTGACGCGAAGACAGCCCCAAACCTCAAGGCGCTCCAAATGCGGGCACGCCCGCAACAATGCGTCGACCTTATCATCATCCATCTGAAGCTCACGGGTGTACGAGAGATTCAAATTCTACAGGCATTATTACAACGAACATGGCCATGGGTGTTGATGGACCACAATTAGGAGGGAATGAGCGCGCACAAGACAGGGCCTCAGAAGTCAAGTCGGGCTTGCACTGCGCGAGGGAGTGAGCCACCAGCGCCAACACTTACGCGCAAATTCTTTGCATGCGCTGTCAACAAGTCCAGCGTTTGACTTGTCACTTTGTCCACACTGTGCAAGTTAAGGCTTTGAAGTGCCGCAGGCTCCTGCAGCAAATGTCGAACACCCTCGTCCCCCAGCTCAATACAACGTCCAATGTCCAGCTCTCTGGAAATTGGAAACGAGCCATCAAGCAAGAGGGCAAAGCAAAGTTAGGAGGGTTGTCATACCCAAGGAGGTTCTTGATCCTTTGCGCATGCCGACAAGAGTGTGAATGTTAGGCCACGTACTTCAGATGAGCGCGTGTCGTCGCCCAGTGTTGGCAGTCCTCGTCTAGAACCTCGTGAAGTTTGGCCATGCGCAACGTCTCCAAAACAGGGCAATGGTCAGCTACGGCTCGCAAAACGCCCCCAGTCACTTGCAAGAGCCTAAGTCATGACCGTGTACACACCCGGCAGCAGCAAACGGAAAACATGACATGAGCATAAAAGTCTGCAATGTCACCATCGAGAACCAAAAATCACATGGGGGTACATGTCGTGACAAGAACAAACCCAGAGACATCGAGTGCTTCGAGGTGGCCACCAACGGCCATGAGCAAAGGCAATAGCTGCGGTACCAGGCCCCGAAAGAACGCACGCCGCACAACAGTGCACAAGAATAAGATCATGGAGACCGGCTGGCCAAAGTCCCCAATTGAAGCTTCAGTCTTGAACAGGTCACTCACCCCATCATCCGTCACAAGCTCGCAACTGCGAAGCCCCAACTCCCGCAGGGAAGAAAGCGAATGCAAATGCACTAAATCGGTATCCGTCAGGAGCAAGAGCGAGTCCAATCGGAGGCGCGACAGGTCTGTGCTCAAAGAAAAGAAGAAGAAAAACAAAAAACAGAAACCACAGACAGAGAAGTCAGAGAATACGTTGCACCGTCAAGATCTTGGTGCCGCGCAGCCAGTGCATTTGCGCAAGCTGGTCTCCTGAAGCGGCCGAGCCATCGGCTGTGGAGAGTAGGCTTGTCTTACGCTTCAAACGACCCAAGGCTTCGACGAGACGGGGGCCAACTTTGGCGTTCCACCCGAAGCTGAATGTGTGGAGCTGGGGAAGCGCAGCCACGGTCTGGGCAACAGCCTCGTCGCTCACCTAGACACCCAGAACAGCCCCAACGGCACGGCAAACCGGTTCTAAGACTTTCCACCCTACGCTTCATACTCCAACAACGACTGAAGCGATGCCCCTTAATTTGTATTCCAAAGGCGAACCTTATGAGCACCGTTGAGGTTCAACTCGGTTAGATTCGGCAGATAGTCGCCAAAGTTTTTGACCATCTGCGAGCCACGCGATCGGGAGGAAGCAGAGAAGAAGAAGAAGAAAGGAAGAAGAAAAAGGAAGAAGGAAAGGAGGAAGGAAAGAAAGCAGATGAGAGGTCGAAAGCAACGCACGCACTGCCATGATCACACCCGAGCATGCACGCCAACAAGCTGACTGACCTCATCCGTAAGCTGGCCGGCGCATCGGATGTCGAGGCAGGTGAGATTGGCGCATCGCATGTACAAGAGACGGTACGCGTCAACGTCGATGTCAGCGGCGTCATATAGCACCAGCTGCTCGCGCGTGGGTTTGAGCAGCGGCTGAAGCGTCGTGGGTGACAACTGGCGGTTGCGACACATCAGCTGACAGATTCGGTCCAGCACACTTTCCGCAACATCTGCAGACGTGCCAACCATGTCAATCATGATGACCATGACAGCCACAAGCATCGGATCCGGATGATAATGCTGGGGCAAGCTGGGAAAGAGATGCAATGACTGCACCACGTACCGCCAAAATCATCAATGTACTCGATGTATTTGCAAACGACCCGCACACACATTTCCTCGAGACTGACGACGTCACCGCCCAGCAGCTCATGCAGCAGAGTCCCGCTGCGCGCTGTCAGACATTCAGGTGAGGGGTCATAGCCCCGGTGACCAAGTAATGGAGATGAACAAAAAGCCAAAATGCGCGGCAAGTTTGAGCTGACAGCACATCAGCACGAACCTTTATGGCGTTTTGCTTCTGCTTTGGTCAAGCCTGCGACGGTACCTTGCTGTGCAATCGCCACGTTGCGCATCGGAACGGAGAGTCGGAAGCAGGAGGAACATGAGCATAGTCCAGTACAAAATCGAGAAACAAAAATAACTGAGAAAAAAAAAGAGGTCTTAGAAGAAGAAAGAAGGAAAGGTCCAGTGTGCCAGAATGCAATGTGCCATAGACGCACCAGTTGTCGATCGCGGCAGGCTAAGCAAAGCATCTCGCCATGCGGCAAGCGACAACCACAGCGGCCGCAGAGACCAATGTTGGTGCGGTCAGGTCCACCATCGCTGTCATCGTCATCGTCATCGCTTCCATCAAAGTCATCATCGGACGACATTGGATCGCCACCCCCACGGGTGCGGCGCCTTTGCGCTTGAGCTTTGGCTTTGGCTTTGGCTTTGGCTTTGGCTTTGGCTTTGGCTTTGGCTTTGTCTTTGGCATTTACAGTCGTCTTTGCCTCGAGCGAGGCTGTACTAGAAGCCATGTCATCCTCCGCTGCACAAGCATTAGGACAGCAAACATTGGCACAACACGGCGTGAGCAAGCTGGTCCGCATCCAAAGCGCTATCTTCAGAAAAGAGCGTACCTGCGGCGTCTGAGCGAGCCAATTTCCCAGCAGCTGCCTTGCTCAAGGCCGCTTCCACGCGTCTAGTGAATGCCATCAGAGTTGGTTCGACACGTTTGTGCACAAGAATCAGAAAAGCCGCCCCAGCCGGAAGCACGGAGGGGGTGGGGATGACCTGTACAGACGCAAGGGTGCCAATCAGTAATCACAACGGGTCAATACAGTTCATACCGGCTACGGCGAGTCGCGTGGTCATCGTCTGGCTCGGCAGCGGTCAATGCACCTCGCGCGGCGCCCCGTAAGGCACCCCGCGTAGTCGGTGTATGGTTGAGAACGGCGGTGGATGATACCGCTGCCTCTGGGTCGAGCTCCTCAGCCCCTTGGCTTGCTTCTGGCTCCTGGGCGTCAGCTTCTTGGGTTCCATCTGCCGTGTCGTCCTCCTGATCGACGGGATTGCGTTGAGCTGGCTGAAAGCGCGCTCCACGCGGCGGCGCCCGAATGCCCTTCTCGCGCAAGAAAGAGGAGAGCGCACTCGTGGGTCCATTGACCTTGACATGCTGTGCAGTCGGCGCTGGTTCAAGTGTCTAGTAGCCAATATTAAAAAGTGGTGCAATGAGCATCTTCCCGCGGACCTGGTAGGCGGGCTGAAATCAATGACGCAACGTACTCTGCGTCGCACGCTGTTACTCAGGGATCGACCTGTTGCGATTCGAGCCACGTCCACACGGCGTTGCGCGGCAATGCGTTGTGCGTGCTACAAGCAATACAGCAGCAAATGGGGAAGCGTCAATGCAAGAGCTTATACGGGCAGACGACAAAGTTCCTATGCAATGCGCTGCACAGTCACGAACCGACATGTCAGCCTCGGCTTGGGCGGCGAGCGCCTGAGCTTCGCTGGCACATTCGGGGCAACGCCAGGCACCCGTCTCGGTCAGATCGAGCCCATTCTCGGCTTGGGCACATAGAACGTGCAGAGCCTATTGGCACAAATGCAGATTGAGTAGCGCCCTTGCTTTTGGTCTCATCAAACCACAGATCCAATTGCACACAAGCAAGTGCGCACGCAAAGTGGGAAAGGGAAGAGGGGAAAGGGGAAACACATGGGCATGATCATGTATGGACGGAAAAAGGTCGTGACAGGCAAGAGCGTCGATGACCCACCTTGTTGCAAGTGTTGCACACAAGTACATCCCCGCTTTGACCGCAAAAGGCACAACTGCCAGGGACCAGAGGCAGTTCTGGGGCTGCGGGTGCAGGTGCCGAGGCCGCAGCAGTTGATAGTTCAGATGGAGCGTGGGCTCTTGAGGTGTCGGGGTCCGATTTTGCCTGTGCTTCGTGTGTTGTGCTGGCTTGTCCCACTGTCTCGGCCCGGGTCTCCTCGGCCTCGGCCTTGATCGTCGGGCGCACAGCGCGACCAGAGTGATTGGATTTGACTGTTCTTGTCGTCTTGGCAGCCTTGGCAGCCTTGTTGGCTGTTGAAGCACCTGCACGCCGCTTCGAGCCATTTTCAGAGGCAGGCGGAGTAGCTGGCTGCGCGCGGCAAGCAGGGCAAAACCAATCAGCGTCTTCGGCCGCCATCTCAGCTTTTGTCACCTGGGCACACCTCGGATGGTACGCCTATGTTCAGCGGGCGATCAATGAGGCCCACCAGCCAACGTAACCTGGAAGTTCGGGTCAAGCAAGCACCGCACGTACCTTGGGACAGCCGTCGCAACACACGAGAGTGCCGCGGCGCAGACAGACCGCGCACTGATCGTCATTTTCGTCCTCTGACGCCATGGCAGCGAGCGTGCTGGAGCCCACGTCCAGCCTCGTTGCCTTGACCCCCAAAAAAAAGGAAAAAAAAAGGTATGAAAGAAGGATTGAAGATGCCAATGGGCTGCCGTTGGTACAGCACAATCTACAAATTGGGCAGCAGAAATGTGCTGTACGAATGTCGATCACGCCGCGTGGTGGGTGGGGCCCCTCCTCGCTCCTCGACGGCAGCCAGAGAGAGAGTGAGTGTGTGAGTGAGAGAGAGAGAGAGAGAGAGAGAGAGAGAGAGAGGGTCTGCAATCTCTCAGCGGAATCAAACCGTCCGAAGGCGAATTGTCAGCATCATACCTGTTGTAAAATTGAAAAGTTTAATTAGGAGGATGATTTGAAAATTTCAGATTCTCTCTCTCTCTCTCTCTCTCTCTCTCTCTTTTTTTTTTTTTTTTTTTTTTTTTTTTTTTCCGTTGCGGTTGAATGGGCAGAGCATCGCTTGGACTGCTGCGGCGAATAGGAGCTGACCTCAAACAAATTAAAGCTGCGTAAGGGATTCAAGCCTTTGTCCAGGCGCCTGGCGCACCCTGCTGCCTCACCGCGGATTGGCTGATTCTTTGAACGCCGAATAGTTCGCAGGTCGGGTTGGCACACTTCAGCAGGTCACCATGGCAGTGGCCGAGGCTTGGTGTGCGCTGAATGCACAGCTGACCAGTCACGGCCATGATGCCATCAACCGGCTTGATCTGGCAGGCTGTGGTGGTCGCATGGCCAAGCTTACCGTGCTCTCCGAGTCGGCTACCCATCAACTGGTGGACACGGTGAAGCAGATTCTCGCGACTCGGACCGACCAAGCCGCCGTCATAGCTCAACTGCAAGAGCAAAACACTCTCCTGCAGCAAGATCTCGACAGGGGTCGAGCCCAGCAAGATAACGCCGCCCAGTTGGCTCGCGACTACGATGACGTGCAAGAGCGACTGATGCACGAGCAGCGCCTGCGGGATGCCGAGGCCCAACGGTTTGCCGCCCAGATGCAGGCCAGGGATGCAGCCATGGTGCACCACGAGAGCAAAATGAAAGCGGCCCAGCAACGCATCGATAGTATCCGCACGGAGCGCGACCAGATGCGTCAATCGCATGCTGATCTCGTTGCTGAGCGCGAGCGACACCAAAAGCGCCTCGACCGTCTTTTTGAGGAGCTGCAGCACCGCAAGCTGCATGCCAAAAGCGCCATCGACCGACGTGTTCGCGACGTCATTGACCTCTATGATGGTCGCCTGCGTCAGCTGCAGCAAGAGTTGCGTGTTGCCCGCGACGCTTTGGATCGTCAGGCTTTGGCACCATCCCCTTCGTCGAATGTTGCACGTGACGCCGATGACTCTGCCCGCTCAATCGATGCGCGTATCGTGCACCTGCAGGCACAAGTCGACCACCAGAGTGAGCGTCGCCTGGCCCAAGAGCTCGCTTCCATGTCCCATGCCCTAGGCGCCGCCAAGGATGACAATGACCGCTTGCGCGCCGCGCTTCATACTCGTGATGAAGAATTAAACATGGCAAAGATGCAGCTCGAGAGTCTCCCCTCCCCAACTGTTTGGCGCCAAACCCAAGCTCGCTTACGGCGCCTGGAGGCACGCCAGACACAGCAAGCCACATCAAATTCACCATCCACCAAGAGTCCCGGAACCGGAAAAGATGGGCGCGAACATGACCCCCAATACTATCGCCTTCACCTTTACAATCTGCGCTCGCTCTCCGCCTCGGCCGCGCGTCAGCAGCTGGAGCGCCTTTGCCGGATCTGCGAAGTTGCCCCTTCACGCCTCGAAGCCACCCTGCGCCAATGGACTTCCGTCATGACGGCGTTGCCCGCTTATCTTGCTCACATGGCCAAGCTATCTGCCGTCATCAATGCATACCGGGAGGTTGTAGCCGGTCGTCAAGCCCACTTGGACCACGATGCTCTGGACCAGGCCCTGCGTGCCGCCGACGAGCGTGGGACTCTGACTCTCAGCGACCTGCAGCCCTTGGATGTGCCCCGGGCCGATCCAGGCCTGGCTGGCATCGTGGCGCGTGGTCTACACGAGCTCATGGGACTTCGTGCCACCGTCTCCAGTTATCATGCTGCGCTCGGCCGCGTTGCTCATATTGTCGGCCTCGATCCAGTCGCTGCCAACTCTCAATACACCGAGGAGCAGCTCGATGGTTTGCTTGCACATGTCACCGATCTGCGTGCCACGGCCAGCCAACTTGCAGCCGTACACGCACATTGGACGCAAGCTGAGGCAGCATTGGCGCAAGGTCCGGCACACCCCCAGGACAGCGCCGATCGAGTACAAGCGACCCTTCGTCATTGCATGCAACTGCTCGGGGTCTCATCTCTCTCGCAACTTGCCCCTGAAATGTCCCGCTATCACGCGGAAAGTCGAGCGTTGTACAATTTGGTGCGCATGTTACACGTTGAATCTGGCTTTTTTCACTCCGCCTTTACGTCGCCCATGGCAACCATTGAGGCCGTGCTGGCTCATCTACAGCAGCATGGACAGTCGGGCACCATTCTCGCCCGTCTCCAAGAGGTTGGCTTGCATTCCCACCCTGGCTTGTTTTGTTGGAATGTTTTAGAGGAGGAATGGGTGAGCTAACGTTTTGCTAACTGATGCTGGTGACCTGGTGGCCTTGATGGCGATGGCTGTGTCTCAGATTGCGGCCTGTGCAAATGCCGAGCAGCTGGTGCCACACTTGGAACACATGACAACTGCCTTGGCATCGACCAAAGCGCAGGCTGAGGAGTACCACCGCCATTTGTTGGCGGTTCAAGAGCTTCTCAATGCCCCCAGCCTTGACCAGACCCCTGCCAACTAATGGTTGCATTGGACCAGACTGCTGCGCTGGCTCAGCACAGCGCCAAAACCCAGCAGAAGCCCACGCGAGAGGTTGCTGCAGTCGCAACGTCGACTTCAACCTTGACCGTGGCTCCAACCCTGTTCACCAAGGCCAGCCAAACTGATCGGGTTGCAGTGTGCTCGACAGCCGTGCAAACTGAAGTACCGTCGATGCCTGAATCTGTAGGCACGAAGGATCTTTGTACATCTGGCCCGGTGCTGCCCGCCTCCCCTGCAGAGACCGGCGAGGAGGTGCTGCGGTTTCACACGTCCGATCTCGATTCCACGCCAACCACTAAGGTCCACTCTACACCCCACGAGCGGCTGTCTCATCTTTCGGCGCGCGACCATAGCAGTGACCTGAGTCCTCTTAATTCGCAGGCTTCCAGCGTGCATCTGGCGAGCCGTGAGTGGCTAGCTCATTCGCAGGGCAACACGCCCCATATGTCGGCGCTCTCGACCCCCGCCAGCAGTGTTGGCCTCGAGTCGGATGATCTGTTGACGGACGAACAAAGCGGCAGCATCCAAAAAGACGAAGAGCGGCCGCCTATTGCAACACCGGCAATGGTCGGTGCACAGACTAGCCCGACTGAAGCCTCTTTGGAGGCAGATCGGGGCGATGACTTCACAGGCGATAGCGCTCACATGGCCGCAGACTTGGACGATGACTTGCTTGCTCTCGAGGCCGAGTTGTTGATGTCAGCTTCAGAGGCTACGGCCACCTCAGCACGGACGCCCACAACAACGACAGATGGTCGTTCTTCGCGCCTTGCCGTTTTTGCAGATGTTGAGCCTCCAGCCACGCCCACCACACGCGCAGTGGAACCTCGGCAGCAGACATTATCTCCTGTGGCGCAGCTGACCCGTGGAGAGCACGCAATAAATACCAGCAAGCAACGCTCGCTCCCCCAGAGCCCCTTGGTCCAGACCCTACGCCTCAACAAGCTAGCACCTGGAAGCGCCGCCAAACAGTCCCCACATCCACTGAGCACTGTCACCAACAGGTGTGTTTGCATGGAATCCTAGAAGACCGGTCGTTGGTGAATCTCAGTGCGTGATGGTCAGCGTGCTCATGCACTTGATGTTTGTACTCAATCATATAGTCAACATATCGCCCGTGGCCACACCACAAGTTCAGGCCAGCACAGTCACGATCAGACAGATGCCTCCCCAGCCAAGCTGGGCACCTTTCGCCTTCTTTCGCCGTTTGATGTGTAAGTCTAATCCTTGTTTATGTGAGCTGTTCGACTCAGCGTGCGATGAAGTTGCCACAATTGCTTCCCGCTGGGTTTCGTGATAATCCCTGCCAAGTTCGTGACTCATGTGGTTTCTTTTCTCATGCTGATCGGGGACGATAGCTCCATCTTGCCGCGCTGAACAGGCCGTGGTATCACATGCACCATGTCAACCCTGGTGAATGTGTGAGGTTGACTTGCCAAGTAACATTGTGAATGTAGGCGAAGATGCTCATGATTATAATTATACGAACCATCATACTATCATGATATTCGAAGAATGAGATAATCACGGCCAGCGCGAAGGCTGTTTGCTACAATGATTGTCAAATCGTCGATTCGTTGTCTTCGATAAAAGCAACTAAGGGGAAACCTGGTGATAGTGTGGGTGCGCGGGCATGGCCATCGACTCTTGCGGGCTGATAATCAACAGATTGCAAGGCTTGGCCTCGCACAAAAGAGATTCAAGACTCGGGTTCTCAAAAGAAGTTGTGTGGAACTACATGAGCAAAAGGCAAGAGTTCGGGTCTTGCCTGGGGCTTGTAATACCCGGCTGGTGAGGGTTGGGCAGCCAGGCTTGTCGCTGCGCGCGGACAGGCATCAAGAGAAGTCTGAGTGGCTAGGCTATCTACGCGAGTACACGAGGCGGACGTCTCCTCGGTTTTAGACAAAAGGCTTGTCATTGCGCCCTCAGGCTTGTGGATAGGCTCCTTTGCAGCTGCTTGTGCGTGCATGCGCTCGGCTTCTGCAAGCTGGGCCTTTGCCATGCGCTCAGCTTCTGCAACCTGCTGGGCCTTTGCCATGCGCTCAGCTTCTGCAGCGCGCCTTTGGCGTTGCTGACCGTTGACAAAGCGCCATCGGTGCTGTAGTAGTGCCAGCGCCCTGTGCAAGGTGCCAACATATGAGTGAGGCTGGGTTGCGCAATCTTTGAGCCACGCGGTTGATTCGCTAGTTGGACCGTACCGAAGACGCGCTGCACGCAAGCGCTGCGCAACGCGCATGCGCCAGGCCGCTTGCAGACTACATGCAGCCTTGTACAAGACACCTTGTTGTGCGCGCTGAAGTGTCTCAAATTGCTCGTAGGTAAAGAACAAGCGCGTGCGGCCGACTAGCACATCACCGTCACTCGCACCAAGCTGAGCCTGTAGACGAGCAGCTGCCTCTTGCAAATTGCACGGCACGGGTCTGCAAGAGAGCATGGGCGCAAACGGTCGTGAGCATGGCTCACGAAACGACATGCGCTTGCACGACACAAGCTCACCGAATCAAGACAGGAAGTCGGGCTTGCAGTTGCTGCAGCGTGCACATCACTGGACGTCCATGTGCAAACACTTCAAGAGATTGGGGCACGCCGGCGGCTTCGAGCTGTGTGCGGACCTGGTACAGATGCGTTGCGTCCATCAAAGTGAGGCGAAAGAAGCGACTCTGGCATGACCACTCTTCTGTTGCAGTCAGCACCAGCATACCGTTTCTGGTTCAAAGTGCCACGCGGCACAGGCATCGTTTGAAGACATGCACCTGGTGATCATTCACAAGTGGCATATTAGGGTCATTTACTAGCAATACAGGGCTCAGGTCAAACTGGATGGTCTAAATCACTTACCGCAGATAGTGGCTTTGCACGGAGCTCAGATGTTCAAACAACTAGTTGAAGGCCCCGCATGGTGAGCAAGTCCAAGCGCGCATTCGCATTTGCATCCACTGACACAAGCAGTGATGACTTTCCGGTCGGGCGCTGCTAACGCACCTGGCGGAGAGACTTTTTGTAGGCCGAAGATACAGTATCAACGCGCCGTTGTCCAACCTTGGAGGTTGGGGCATGCTGCATGATGGCTTGCATTAGGCTGCAGCGTGTTGATGCCAACAAATCGACTAGGCCTGAAGCGGAGACGCCATTTGCGTGGTGAGAAAGAATTTGACTCTGTCATTTGGGGTGGGACCTTCTGCTCAAGTCTTCTGCTCAACCATTTCTGCTGATTGAACTCCGCAGAACAAACGCTCGCTCGCATGGCCTGGATTTGCATGGACACACCTTGATAGGGCTTGGCCTTGTTTTGAGCAGGCATGTCTAGAACGTCATAGTGAACACGGCCGGCGTAGTGGCGAACGGCAAAGGTTCCATCACGGCTACGGTCTTCCTGCAGCCAAGGGCCTGCGAGCCCGCGAAGACGCTCGGCAAAAGCTGCTTCATTCGACGTGGCTGCAACGCGCTTCAGCCTGGGCGCACCCATGACAAATCCGCACAGGAACCAGCAGCGGGCCGCAGGGTGAATGTGGCGTTTTCCACAAGAGCTTGCACAGCACAGTTTTTGGATGCAAGCAGCAACGCACCGGCTATCTTCGTCGAGCAAGTCTAGGATACCTCCCCGACCGGCCAGCAACGCCATGCAAGTTTCTTGCTTGAGCTGTGCTGGAAGCTCACAGATGCCCTCATCACGCAAGATCTGCGCTTGATTCTGTTTGACCAAACCGTCTTCAGTGAGATTATCCGCCCCATTGGGCCAGGTAACAAAGAGAGCATATTATACTCAAACCCACCTCAACCAGCTGATGCAAGTAGTGCTCTTGCAGTTGCTCATTGGCGAGATTAATGCAGAGCTGATCAAACCCATTGGTCTGACAGCGCTCAAAGCCAAAGATGTCCAGCAAGTCTTGAGTGTATTTTTTAGGACAGAGAGTGGAGAAGACATGGTGTATGAGAGGACAGCCAAACGTGTGCTCAACCCTTGCTTGCCATGCTGTCAGCAAGCTTTTGTAGACCAACCGATTGATGTCGCCTCTTCGGCCGCTGCGTGAGCCGGGCGCAGGGTGCTGTTGAGGCGGTCAGTGATAAAGCTGAAGAGAAGCTGGTATAGCTGTGTCTGAAGGCTGCTGATGACGACTCGAGCTTCAGCGACGGTTCGAGGCGACACAAAGGAGTCGCCTCGAACAATCATGGCGTGGTGATAAATGTAGATGGAAAGCTGCAACCCAGGTGAAAGGTCATTGGTGAGCAGGCCGTCGTCATCGGTGAGCTTGCCCGGCGAGGAAACTACAAGATACGAACCTGATGCGCATCAATCTGCAACAGCTTGGCAGCAAGCTGCACGAAGCGAGCGTCGACGGGAGCTTCAAGGGTTGCCAGGCGGATACAGCTGAGTGACACGATCGCCAGGAGCGTCTATGCTCAAGGAAAGCACAGACCCGTGCAAAGTGAAAGTCAATGCAAAGTGAGTGGGTAGAGAAAGCTTGCACTGTTTCTGTGCCTATTCCAGAGATGGTTTGACGTGGCGTGTACCTGAGCTACGCGGTGGACCTCGGTGGATCCAAAGCCCACACAGCCGAGTGCAGCCGTCAGTTCAGCCCAACCAGCTGCGCTTGCCTCACTTGCAGGATGCGTTGGGGGCACGATCGTTTGCTGGCTGTCAATATCATCGAGAGTGCCGCGTGAATTTGCACGTCAGCGTACATGGGCCTGCGTGCACTCATGGCGACGTACCTCCAAATGGCATCAGCATCGGCTTTGGACACAACATCTGAGCCCCAGGGCGCAAGCCCTTGCTCGTAGGCAGAGCGTAGTTGATGAAAGCAATGAAAGTTGTGCTCCCCGGTTTGCTGGTGGACCACACGACTGGTCTCCAGCAGATACACCTATGGGACGAGCAATAACATAGCCGGCACCAGATGATCACATGAGTCAACAAAGAAAGAACATGATACCGTTCAGTGGTGCCAGACAAATGTGCCAGCCTCTTGTCGAGGCTTCTCGGGTGCGCTTCGGGTGGAGTTGTACCTCAATAGACGCGCTGGATACTTGGGTTTGGTCGTTGCAGTGCAAGCGCAAATATTTGCCAAAGCGACTGCTGTTGGGGTTATTGACGGTGCGCGCGTTGCCAAAGGCCTGGAAGATAGGCCCGGTTGCTGCAACCTGATCTTGAATTGTGCTAACATTGGCGTCTGCTCCATTTTTTGTGAAGTCGCCCGAGAGTCGCTGTGCAATGTAAGTTACGAGGCGGCTCACCGAGTAGGTCTAAATCAGGCCAAGCCAGTGTGTGAGGACAAGCCTTGTTATGGGTGCCAGGGTGAGTCAGGCCGAGACTCTGACCTTGCCAGCTCCGGATTGACCGGAGAGAATGATAGCCTGGCGAGCATGCGAGGCTTGAAGCTGGCGTACGGCGCGCTCCGAGACTGTGTACAGGTGCACAGGAACGGTGTCCACTGGCAACCCAGGATCATGATGACACAGAGTTGAGGTAAGCATGTCGTTCCAGCGTCGCAATGATTGGCCGTGGCGAAATTGTGTGTGACACCTACACGAAGAAGCTTGTGCGTACTGCAACTGGCGATTGGCATCGCTGTCGTCAGCCTTATCTGCCTTGTACGGGTTGATGGCAATCACCGTGGGACCTGAACCATGCGGTCGTTTTTAGGTGAGAGGGATAGCAGCCAGCGCGCAGGGCCATTGGGTCTGAAAGCTGCAGCGCTTCAATTTGGCCTCACCAGCAGCCGTATAAATGTGCCCGCGTCGAAAACGGGCTTCCAGGTGCTCCACAACTAAAGGTGGCATCAGCGAGTCGATGACACCAGTGAGACGGGCTACCCTACCATACTGCCTTGCCAAATAGCGGGGATAGGCAAGCAAACTCACTGTTGTTCATGTGGCGCGGGGCAACACGAGTGAGGTCTTGCTCTTTCCAGGCATTGGCTTGAACGCGAGCTGGTGTGGCATCATGACTGGCGGGTCGAGGGCACCGCTCAGGTGTGGCTGGTGACACCACATTGGAGGTCTGTGGCGTGTGGCGCTCCTTCAGTGGCTCGCGACGGACTCGCGGGCGCACGGGAGGCTTGACCATCGATCGTGCCTTGGAACCGGGCATGATGGCTCGACTGGGGAACACAGCGACACAGCAACTGGCTCAACTCAAACTTTGCAACGACTGATTTTGAATTTCCGCGGGAAAACGAAGGTCTTCGGTTGTCAGAAATCCAATGTCAGATTTGAATCAATCGTCAGATGTGGTGCCACGTCAATCAACTGCCTTTTGACTTTTTATTTCTCTCTTGACTCTCTCTCTCTCTCTCTCTCTCTCTCTCTCTCTCTCTCTCTCTCTCTCTCTCTCTCTCTCTCTCTCTCTCTCTCTCTCTCTCTCTCTCTCTCTCTCTCTCTCTCTCTCTCTCTCTCTCTCTCTCTCTCTCTCTCTCTCTAT
>NW_001865041.1:1749350-1763497 GCF_000002865.3 Monosiga brevicollis MX1 | reverse complement strand
GGCGAACCACAAACGGCTTCATCGTCACCGCCTCACAAGCTCTTCACCTCCAAGCCCTCCCTTCACACACACACACACACACACACACACACACACACACACACACACTCCCATGTTACGTGTAGTACATTTTCTTCTTCTTCTTTGTGTTCATTGTGTTTGCTCACCGAACTGGCGATCGTCCTTTCATCTTCATCTTGATGAGCTCGGCCCACGGTCTGGCTGGGCTGCACATACACTCGTGGGTGGCCTCGCACGTCTAGCGCGTGTCAAGCACAATGGCTCGCCGTGAATTCTTTCAATGCCTCCACTTTGCGGTCGTGGGTGCGAGCACCGATCGCAGCAAGTTTGGCAATAAGGTACGTTCCGGCGCTCACACAAGGGGTTGTGGCCTTTTCCCCTTGCTTTTCGCTTTCGCCAGATACGGGGTACCAGGTATACGTGTCCTTTCTCAGAGGAATGGTCATCTGGTGTGACCTTAGGTGGCTCGCGCGTTGATGCGGCATGTTGGGCCCGAAAAGGTGACGCCAGTGAACCCCAAGGCTCCAGAAATAGAGGGGCGACCTTGCGTGACCTCAGCGCTCGACCTTCTTCACAACCACACGGTGGTCAGTGATACACTGGTCCCCTCTCCCCCACGCGCGCCTCTCCCTTCCGCCCCCAGGACCATTGACAAGCCGATGCTGTCCAACCTGGGCATCAAGCGCGTAGCACCGCCTTCATGACATCAATTTCGGGTTTCTGTTTCCCGAGCAGGCGTCCCCCGCTGACCTTGCGGTCTCAATCATCACGCCCCCGGCCGTGACCTCCAAGGTGGTGGAGGAATTGGTGCGTCTTGTTCTTGACTATGTTCAACCATCTTCGTGCCTCCAGACTTCTGTGTCCTCATCTCGTTGTGCTTGCGTGGGTTGCTCCCTCTTCGTCCCCATCAACATTCATCATATACTCTGCTTGATCCTGATTGAACTACAGCTGGCTGCAGGTGTTTACCACATCTGGATCCAGCCGGGTGCTGAATCTGAGGAAGCCCTCCGCCTAATTCGCGCAACTGGCGCCCCAGCCCTTGCCAATGGCCCGTGTGTGCTGGTCGAAACTGGCTTTTCCGACCACGAGTAGAAATGGCCGATAACCCCCATGTGCATCTGGATCAATCTGGAGCTTTGCATGTAGACCTCCTTTTTGGCAACCGGGCTGGTGCCATTTCTCGCCAGCCCGGTCGTCGAACACACACACACACACACACACACACACACACACACACACACACACACACACACACACACACACACACACACACACACACACACACACGCATTCGAACAGGACTTCATCAATTCCCATGCTGACATTTCTCGAAAGCTTCCGTGCGTGTGCACATCAATTTATCTCTCACGCTCTCTCTCTCTCTTTCTGTCTCTCTCACGCTGTGTGTGTATTTTGTGTGGCGCGTGCTGAGAATCAAAAGGTGCAGTCGAGGCACATGTCCATCACGTGCGCTGGAGGCCTTGACCTGCTGTTTGCATTGCTCGACCTTTCGTTGCGCTCAAGTCTCAGCTTAGACGTGCTTCTGGTCACCATTTGGGGCTCTGGTCTGCTCACTGGCTTGATCCAACCGCCGAAAGTCTGTTGAAATCTTTAGCTTGCACGTGACCAGCGCCATGGTGGATCGTCTTGCCAAGGGCTGGTTCTCTGAGGTTTCCTCCGAGATGTGGCCGGGCCAAGCAATGTCACTCGCATACGAGGAGATCTTGGAGGACGTGCAATCTGATTTCCAACACGTACAGATCCTCAAAACGTACGTTTCATGCACGCAGACGCCCAGGCCATCTCTTGCAGCTTAAACCACGCCCCACCCGTGCCACGTGCACGGCCTCAGGCCGGTTGGTAGCCCTCCACTGATACAACTCCCCTTGCCTGCTTCTTTAGCAAGACCTATGGCAACGCCTTGTGTCTCGACGGCGTCATTCAGGTATCAACCCTCAACCCCAGCCCCTTCTCATCAATGAGCACCCTTTCACAGGAACATGCATGGGCTTTTTCGTTGGCCATGACTCTTCACCGTTCCTTCCTTCTGGCATTATATCTTTGCTCGGCCCACAGATCACTGAACGCGATGAGTTCTCCTACCAAGAGATGATGGTTCACGTGCCCATGTTCTCGCATCCCAATCCCGAACACGTAAGCCTGCTTTGGGGGGCAGGGCGGGGGTACCGAGCCAGGCGAGGCTTGCTGGTTGATCTAAGCTCTTTCTGGGTGAGGCACCCCATCACACGACTGCCTTGGCCTGGTGTGCCAGGTGCTGATTATTGGCGGCGGTGACGGTGGTGTACTACGTGAAGTTCTCAAACACCCGGCGCTCAAGTCGGTCACTCAATGTGAAATCGACGGCACCGTCATTGAGCTGTGCAAGAAGCATCTGCCCTCCATCGCCCAAAGCTTTCATCACCCCAAGGTGCCGTCCTTTCTTAGCTTTGCCCGTGCTTTGCTCGGCATCCTCGGTGTCATGTGCACCTTTTCATGGCAAGTCCCGTGCTGGGATCCCTCAGGCCAACGTTATCGTTGGAGATGGCTTTGAGTATATGAAGCAGCACCAGCAGGAGTTTGATGTCATCATTACAGACTCTTCTGACCCCATCGGTATATGGCGCCAGCGGGGCCTTGATGGCTCCTCCAACCATACTTGCCTTGAGCAGAGTGGATCGCTGCTTTTATGCCTCTGCTGACATGCGTCTTTCCGTGCACAATGGCAACCGCGCGCTCTGACTTAGGTCCTGCCTCCTCACTTTTCGAGAAAGAGTACTACAGCCTGGTCCGCTCTGCTTTGCGCGACGGCGGCATCATGTGCGCGCAAGGTATGATCAAGAGGGGCAGGTGAAATACCTCTGCCTTGTAGCTGGCCGTGACTCATCGTCAGCTTCATCCGCCCAGCTTCTCACCTTTACCTGCCTCCTCTTGTGACCGTAATGTCTATGTGTCTTCGCCTCAATCAACGCAAAGGCGAATGCATCTGGTTGCATTTGGACTTGATCAAGAGCATGCAGGAGTTTAGCCGTACGCTCTACCCGGTCGTCGACTATGGCTACTTGACCATCCCCACCTATCCTAGGTCTGTACCTTCTTGCTCGAATCTCAACTCATTGCCACCTGTTCATTGAGTGTATGCCGCTGATGCCTTGAAATGCACGGCGCTCCCAACCAACACGCAGCGGTCAGATTGGATTTATTCTGTGCAGCAAAAACAGCGAGACCAACTTTCGCGTGCCCTTGCGCCGCGCCAGCTCCGAAGATATGCGAAACATGCACCTGCGCTACTACAACCCTGACATCCACAGTGCCTCGTTTGTGCTTCCCCAATTTGCGCGATTGGCGCTCGAGGAAGCTGAGGCTAGCACGACTTCTGCAAGCGCATGAGAATACGTCAGGCATGACCAAAACCATGTCCCCTTCTTCTTCTTCTTGTCTAAACTTGTTGGCTTCTGCATGTTTCTCGAGTTTGTAGAGACTTTTTTTTTTTTTTTTTTTTTTACGTGCAGTGGGCGTTGCTTATGAACATTTTGCCTGTCAATTGCATCTGTACGGCATCAACAAATCCAACCCGCACGGGCATCATGCAGATGCATGCAAGGACGGCCACTCCAACCGCTAGCGCGGCCTAGCATGATATATCAAGAACGTTTGCCATGGAAAAAAAACACACATACACCCTTTCACTGCCACTCCTCAAGCCGGTACAAGGCTTGCTGCTGCTTGGTCGAGCAGCCTCACGCAGTGTTCAGTGTCTCCCCTGAGAGTTGGAAAACGTTGGGTACGAATAGGCGGACGCAGCTTTCTTTATGTACATGTGAATCAACACAATGTCTAGATCAGCCCAGCTTTTGCCTTCAGATTCTTCTGACGCCATGCTGGCAAGGCGAAAAAAGCGGTCTTGGTGCAGCCCAGCGCTCGTTCAAAATCCTCTTCGCGCAAGAAGTATTCGAGCTTGTCACGAGCCACGCCCTCGGGCAAGTCATTCTTGACAAGTCCGTCGCGCAAGACGCGCCACGCGTACACCTCGTTATTTGAATTAACCGCCTTGTGAGGATCCAGCGTCTTTCGGACATTCTCAAAAGCGGCTGGGCGAGCGGGAAGCACGCCACTGGCAGTGAGGGCCCGAGCTCGAAAAGCTTGGCTCTCGAGTGGTGGGGCATTGCGCTGCTCGCGTACGCCCAGGTCAATGCCAGTGTCCCATTTGATGAAAAGAAACTTGAATGCAGCCGGCTCAATCCCCTGGACCGCGGCGCGATAATGAAAATCTTGCTTGCCTGCCTCGGCCTTGCCGTGCGCTTTGGCGGCTAGCTTGAGGCTTCCATGCGCCTGGCGGCCTGTCCACACATATACCACTCCGGGACATGTAACCATGTAGCACCGATCCGTCTTCAGCATGCTTCGCACCAAGTGGCTGCGGCGTCGCGCCAATTCCAAAGCGACCACTGTCTCACCCTCAAGCATCAATTCCGAAATGACCGTCGCGGTATCAATGCTCTCCTCAAAATCGCCGTCCACGTCGGCCTCGTCGGCTCCGCTGGCCGTCAGCACAACGCGAGAGCTGCCTGCCGCACTCAAGAGTGCCTCGTAGCAGTCTTTCTCAACACCGCTGGTCGAGCCGCCATGTCCATCGGCCACCGTGAGCTCGCTGGGCGATACCATAATCATTTCAGCACGGCCACTGCGCTCTGAGTCGCGCACATCAATGGCCAGGGCTTGTGCCTGCGCCGACTCGAGTTTATTGCACGCCAGGCCTTTCCACACAAAGATGCGATCGCCTGTGTCAATGACGTAAGCATCACCATCATGCAACTCGACTTCATCCTTGATCTGGCACTCGGTGCACGTGATGGTGCGCCGGCCTTTGAGGCGATAAATGGTGCACGTGGACCCACGGCCCGGGCGCTGACTGATGGAGCCGGAGCTGCGAGTGACGTCCAAGCCGGTCTTGCGCAGACCCTCTGCACCCGTGATTCCTCCTTTGCGGTTGATCATAAAGGCCAATGAATGTGCCCCCGAGTCGTGCTGAATGCCACGGGCCTTGGCTGCCGACTCGGCCAAGCGCTGGGCGCGCCGAGAACCAGTCGGATCACTGACGGTGTTGGAACGCGAGCTTCGATCATAGCTCTCTCGTGGCAAAAGCTTACGCGGGTCAATAACCCCGGCTGTTGCCTCGCCACGTGGCTTGGCGGCCACGGGCGGAGAGGCACTTTTCTTGCCGGCACTGGTGCTCGGTTCCGGTTCCACATCTGTGCTTGACTCACCAAACATAGAGTCAGAGGCCAACTGATGTCGGGCTTGATGCGATGGTGGCTTCACTTTTTGCGCGCGGTTGCGCAGCATTTTTCGTTTCAACATGGCAGCGCCGCTGTCCAAGCGATTTCGCTCACCAGCTGAGCTGATGGCATCAAAATCGCTGCTGTCTATACTCGGGGCATCATCCGTGTCCGTAGCATCGGTGGTACTCTCATTCAGGTGGAGGGTTCGAGCGTGGTGGGGCGCTGATGCGCGGTCAGCCTGGCGTTCTCTGGAGTGTGCAGTCTGATTCACAGGCGCGTCACGGACGGTGGCGTGCTTGGCATCGCTCTCACGTGCGCTGTTCTGATTCGGGGTACGGGCCGAGGCGGCCGGGGAGGCAGATTTTGCTGAACCTCGCACGACATTGGAGGCTGAAGCAGGCGCTGAAGAGTTGGCTGCTTGATCGGACGCTGCGTTCGTCCCCGCTTCGGCGGCGCGACGGCGTGCAGCCCGTGCCTCGGCACGAGCCAACCTCCGTGCTTCCAAAGCTGCCAGCTCTGATTCTGCCTCATTGAGAACGGCAGGTCTGTTCTGCTTGGCAGGCGCGTCCCGTTGGAGGGGAGAATCATCATCACTCGCTCGCTCTCTAGTCGCGGATAGGGCCGGTTTGGAGGTCGAAACCGCCTCCAGTTTAGTGCTTGAGGCACCTCGGGTTGGCTGAGAACCCGCAACCTTGTCGGGCACGCCACCTTGCTGATCAACATCCACCGGCGTGGCTTTGGGGACGGTGGGTGGTTCATGCTGTGTGCGACTCAGGGTGGGGCTCGCCCCAACGTCATCGGAGATGGGTGGCCTGGGCTTTGTGTCAGCAGAGCGCGGGGGCGACGGGCTAGCTTCGTGGCTGGCGCGAGACCGTGGCGAGGCGCGTGGATCAACAAGATGTTCTTGCCCGTCCTTGAGAACCTGATGCAGACGCTCCACGGGCGTGTCTTCCTCCTCAGGAATTACATCGTCGAAGATACCCTCCAGCAGAGCCGCTCTAGATTGGAGCGAGCGTCCAGACCAACACAAGTGAGACAGTGGGAATTTGAACGCCAGTTTAGAGATATGAAAACAGAAATTCAATAAGAATTTTCATTTTTATATGATACACAACCAAGTGGGTTAGTAGGGCAACTGGAGCAAATGGGTAGACGAAGGCTTCCCAGGTGCCAAAACAACACAACACTTACTCTGCTGCTTCATCATGAATTTCGTCGTCCATCTCCTTCAACAGTTCATCAACCTCCAAGCGCAGTCGCTCTAACAGGATTGAACAAAGACCAACAACAGCGCATTTGAGCAAGCTCAAGAGGTGAATAAAGCTGCCTTTGGTCGTGCAAACTCACGCTCGGCAGAGAGGTGGCGTTTGACCTTGCGGCCAACATGGGCACGGTGCGTCTCGGGACTACCGGACACCATTGAGATCTTCTCTGGCGTGTGTGGTAATTGTGGACCCCCCTCCTTGAGAATCACTTCATCTAGATTGTGAGCCCGGCTGAGGACGCTTGCCTCGCTCTGTGCAGACAACAGGATAGCAGAAACAGTGTAGTAGATGAGCGAGAATTGAGCGGAACCAGATTAGAAGTCTAGCTTCTTCTTCCTTTTTTTTTTTTTTTTTTTTTTTTTTTTTTTTTTTTTCGGCTCCTTGGTGTTTTTTCTCCTCTTACTCCTCTGCTCACGCGAAAGTGCACTTGATCGAAGCGAGACCGACCTTTTGCAATTTTTCTGCGTCACGGCCCACTTCTTGGCGCTTTTGATTACGCTTTTGCTCACGTATGGCCCGGCGTCGCTCGGCTGGATCTTGAATGTGTGCCACAGCCGCCTCCAACTATTCAGCATCAAATAGACAAGAACCAGAGCAGCGTACAATGAGTTGGTCGTTTCGGAAATGGGCAGGCCCAGTTGTCCGCGCTTGCTCAAAAGTAGGAGAAGGGAAAACAAACATCAGCTTTGGCTTGAACTTTGGCACTGCGCTGCTTCTCCTTATTCGTTTCCACTTCAGTCCTGTGAAGAAAACCAAACAAACAAGCAAGCAATATGTTTGGCCACAGATTATGCATGAGCAAGACGCACAACGAAGGCACCTGTTCAGCAATTCAGACCACAGTCCTACCGCCAGTCCTGGCTGCTTGGGGCTGATGAGGCACCAGAGCTCTTCGTCTACACAGAGGGCACGGAATGAAACACATGGTGATTAGGGCGTCAGGTGGTCAAAGCTGTACATCATCGCTGCCCGCGGTCCAAATCTGTTTGCCCCGATAGGCCGTAGAGTCACGACAGCAAGCTGCCATCTCAAAGAACGTCGGAAAAGCACCACCGACAAACAGTCCCAAACCACACAAGAGCGGGGTGCCACGTTGGAGATGGCTGACAAGGTCTCAACTGACCGTGACGGGGTTAAGACGACTGCGCACGGCTTGACTTGGGTCCAAGCCATCGTCTTCATCCTCATCCACCGCCCGGTCCTGCGAAGAGTGACTCTTGGTGGGAGTAGACGTTGTATGTATGGAAGTCTCGTCAAGCGCTGCGTCATCTAACATGTCTTCCAAATTCAGCTGACGGCTAGACTTCCCGTGGAGTTCTTGCTCCGCTGCGGCAAAAAGGGCATCCAGGTCATCGTCATCCGGGTCATTGCTGTTGTCGGCGGTTTTGGAACTGGAAGCCGTGGTTTGAGGGGTGCTGTGACCATCCAGGCTGGAGGGCTCGCGATGTGAGGCAGAAACGGAGGTGACGGCCTTGAGAGGGGTGGCCCCGGCGGACTGGCCTGTGGTAGCACGCGGTGAGCTGAAGTTGCGATCCGACCCATCGGACACGCTAATCATCGAAGCTTCGTGGCTACTTGGCGGCGTGAAAAGGTTCTCCTCGACCAGGATCTCGGCGAAAGTAACCTAAAGCATTGCACCACCTGACATGAGCTACGCTCGAAGATGAACGCTTGGCCGCAAACAAGGCTACCGCGGCCGTAAGACTGACCCGCTTTTGACGAGGAGATGGCGTTGACTCTCCTGGATCCTCCTCTTCGCGGTCCTGGAAGCGAGGTGTTGCGATGAGAAGAAGCAATGCTGCAGTTAGGACCACGCTTCCACATATTTTTGGTGCACACGCTTCTGGGAAAGAACCAAACTGACTTTGGCAGCATCGGCCGACGCGGAGCGCTCGAGAGTGAGCGACTGGGGCCTTGTGGTGAGGAGAGCAAGCGACACAGACGTGAGACTTGAAGGATAAAACGAAGGGTTGCACCGCGAGTTGTTTATTTTCGGTTGAAACGCACGGGCGTGTCGGCGAGTCGTTGGTTTGTTGAAGCGCATCTCGGCGCTCGTGTCGGCGAGCCAGGAGGGCTCGTTTGCGCTCAAGTGCGGCTTGCTCCTCGGCAAGCTGACGTTCAAGATTGGCGCGTCGCTCGTCCGCTTCTTTGCGCTTCTGCTCGGTCGCTCGAGCCAGCTCCTGAATCCATTGGCAGGTGTATAAAGGAGAGCCAAAGTCAGGTTTTGGCTTTGAGCTCAGTTGGAACGTCTGATGTGTCATACCTCATCCTGGGTGTCCCGGGGTGACGCGGTGGTTTTGGTCTCCGCGGCTGCGGGCATGACACGTGAATCAAAGAGAGCAAAGGACAAAGGCAGGGTCGAGAGGGAGGCGAGGACAACAAGAATTCAGGGACGAGCGGCTTGAGCGGCTTGAACGAACCAGGGGTCGTTGAGTCTGCGGTGCTGCTTGGCTCCCCACTGGGAGGCTTTGTAGTTGCAGTTGTGTCGGCACGGTCAGAGGATG
Organism: Monosiga brevicollis MX1; assembly: GCF_000002865.3. Taxonomy (NCBI): domain Eukaryota; class Choanoflagellata; order Craspedida; family Salpingoecidae; genus Monosiga; species Monosiga brevicollis. The sequence continues at coordinate 1,754,425 of NW_001865041.1, read as the reverse complement.
AATTGCCTTGAACAGTGCGGCGTGAACGAGTATCGTCGCGAGTAGCACTGCGTGTGGCCGTGCTTTCTGACGCAACGCCTTTGGCAGCGGTGCTAGTGGTCGTAGCGGCACTGCTCGCCTTGAGTGCAGCCTGGCGAGCTTCGCGGCGGCGCTGCAACTCTGCCTGCTGTTTGCGCAAGCGCGCCAACTCCTGGTCAACCTCCTATAAAGCATGGCGTTTTCAATCAAGTCGGACCAACTATGTTGGGCGGAGCCAGTGGGGACCTGCGCTGTGCTGTGCTGTGCTGTGCTGTGCTGTGCTGTGCTGTGCTGTGCTGTGCTGTGCTGTGCTGTGCTGTGCTGTACTGCGCGCGCTGCGTACCGCCATGATGAGTCAGAGTCAAATCCTGATGCTGTTTCCCATCAGGCGGCACCGTGAGCGATGGCTCCAGCAGAAGGGAACGAGGACAGGCAGGGGCTCGGAGAGCACGGGCAATGGAATCCCGGGAAAAGCCGAGCAGCAGTGCCAGAACCCAAACGTCGGATTTTGATCTACCGTGCATGCATGAACTGAGCGAGGTGGAGCTCTCACGGTCCCAGTGACCATCACCTTTCCTCACGCATGGCACAGCACTCGACCAACCTCGATCGAAATCGGTGCGATCCCAACGCTCCCCCTGTGCCTCGATGAAACCAGGCGGGATGGAACGATCAAAGTGAGAAGCTCTAATAGGGCTACCCGTCTCCACCAAGCATCATGCACAACGTACCACTGACCCGCGCGCTGCGACGAGACGAAGCGACGCGGTCCTGTTGTACCACAAGAAATGGAACAACCGCTCTCTCCTCTCTCTTTGTGAATGTGTGTGCGTCTCTGTCTCTGTCTCTGTCTCTGTCTCTGTCTCTGTCTCTGTCTCTGTCTCTGTCTCTGTCTCTGTCTCTGTCTCTGTCTCTGTCTCTGTCTCTGTTTCTCCTTCTGTCTCTGTTTCTCTCTCTGTGTGCAGTGGTAACATCAACAATTTCAATTTCAAAGTGTAAACTTGATTACAGTTTTGCCCAAACATTTGAAATTTTCAAAATTACCGTCACTTTATTCGTTTGCTTTCATCTTTGGTCGAATTCGAGCGCGGGTCGTTCCTGGGCCATGGGCATCCGGCTGCTGGAGCGGGCGGGTAGAGGGTAAGGGGGCGTAAAACGACGTGGTATGGTCAATATGCTTTGCCGCAGATGGCCACTTGGCCTGGCCTTGCTGATGCTGGCCGTGGCTGTGGCCGTGGCACAACCCGATGTCTGGGGGCCAGAGCGCATGTGGCGCAAGTCAGCTTCGGCCGTCATCGACCTGGACAGTTCCATCCAGCTCCTCAACGTGAGCTTGGGCATGCTAGAGGTATGCGTCTCCACAACAGGCTGGGTACCTTGGCTTATCCGCGGGTCGCTTTGTACTCCCTCTCTCTCTTTCTCTCTCTCTCTCTCTCTCTCTCTCTCTCTTCTCGACACGAGCGTAGTCATGGCACTGAGAATCAATCGCTCTTTTCTGCTCGCTTGAATGGCTCACAGGGGCGCTCGGATAAGGATTGGGCCCTTGTGATGCTATATGCCTCATGGTGCAGTGTCTCTCGTTTGGCGGCGCCCCATTTCGAGGATCTGGCACAGCAATCACAGTTGCACCGGTACGATCCTGCTGGTCACCGCAGTTGGCCTTTTTCCGAGCCGCCGCGTGATGCTTGGACTGACCACTGCGCGCCGGCTGGTAGTATCGCCTTCCTGCGACTGGAATGCTCTGCCACCGAGGCATGTCGCAAGCAATTTGGCACGCAGGGCTTCCCTCGCTACTTTCTTTACGTACGATGCCAGATTCCTGTGTCGTCTTCCAATGTACCGCCTGAACACATCCTTCATCCCATCTCCTACATGTGAACTGGGTTGCCACCTGGTTCCTGCTGCCCCTTTGCTTAGCCCTTGACCGAAGCCTCTCGAGCTGCAGTACCCGAGTCTCACGAGCTGAAAACCGGCTTTCGTCATTGGGAATTGGCCGCTATGCTGCAAGCCTTGCAAGATCCCGTGACTGTGGTGCACCATGGATATGAGCACCTGGCGAGGCGCCACCGGGCCGATGTGGTCCTGGCCGTGCACGTCCCAGCACGGCCCGAGACCCTAGCCGCATTGGCCACGGCCACGCGCCTTGCACTGCTTCGCAGCGAAGCGCTGGATGTGCATCGCTGGGTCATGCACGTCGTCCCATCCCCGGGCTTGGCCGCTCACTTGGGGCTGAAACGGAAAGGGCAAATTTATGCCTTGATCGATCGCCAGCCACAGGTGCGCCAGCCAGGTGGCACCCAGCCATGTTGTCGCATCTCTGCGTCTGCCTCCAGGCTGCGTCTGTTTCTCGTCTTCAACCTGAAAACGCCTTGGTCGCTTGGCATACCCACAGGTGCTCGCACTTCGGTTTGACAATGCTAGCATGCTGGTGGATGAAATTATCAACGTGGTTCAACGTGAAACGCCCGTAGCACGCTTAGGGGCCTCGGAACTAGGCCAGGTACACACCACTGACTCCAATGCGCCCGTGTGGGCGAGCCCTGCTTCTTTTGTTCTTTTCTGTTGCTGAACAGTTTCCCGTACGTGTCGGCTTGGGCGCGGCGACCTCGGACGTGGATCGCCTGCAGCTTTTGAATATGGACACACGCGTGGTTCTTCTCCTTCTACCGTTGGCCGATGCCATGCTTCTTACCCAAGAAGAGTATGTTTGTTTGTTTATTTGTTGTTGTTGTTGTTTTTTTTGTTGTTTTTTTGTTTTTGTCGTCGTTGTTATTCTGGTCCAGCCTTTTGGCTTGCTTCACTGGAACAAGGCTGTCGTCTCGTGTCGACCCGCTATGCAGCGGCTCACGTGTCTGTGCGACTGCCTCTCCCACACAAGGACGTTGCGAGCCTTGGCAGCTACGCGGGCCGCCGCGCGTGCGTGCGCGCACAATGCCACCTGCGGTCTGCCGCTTGTTTTCGGTCGGCTGGACGGCAGTCGCTACACACATCAACTTCGGCATTACGGGCTCACTGTGCGGGTATGCGTGTCGAAGAAGCGCGCACATGCTCGCTTGTCGCAGAATGCTTGGCAAGTTCAGCCTCAATCTGCTCCGGTGCCCGCTGCGTTTTCAGGATTTGCCGGCACTGGTGCTGCTCAACACGAGCGCGGTTCTGGGCCGGGTGCTTTGTACGCAATCGACCTCCAACTCCAACCCGGCCTTTATCCAAAGTGCGTTTTTTCCGACGGGAAGCGACTGCTCCCTGAAGCGCATCGCTGGTCACCTGTCCCAGCCACGGTCTCGCTACTTCGTCACCTGTCTGCACCATGAACCACCATGGGTACCCCACCCGTTTCTAGGCATGGATCGATTGAGCACTTGGACGGCTCAGGGCGTAACCGACTGGCTCGTGCGATTGGCTGCTGGGCCCAGCGTAGCCGCTGACCCGCTTGACTTGTCCACGGCGCTGCGGCACGTGGTGCTGTCGCGGCTGCCTGCACCGGCCGCAGCTGGCACAGCCGCGTATGTGGTTTTTACTTCGCCAAGTTGTGGCTTTTGTCAGCGATTGCTGGCTCGTTTACCACCTAAAGCCTGTTTGATCATCGACGTCGACCAGACGACGTTACCCGCAGCGCTGGACCTGGCTGTGGACGTGTTGCCGACGGTGTGGCGCGTGACATGGCCCCCAAGCGCGAGCAGCAGTAGCCATGATGGCATGGTCATGCAGCGCTTAGATGCGCAGAGTGCGCAGGCGCTGCCTGTGATCGTGCAAGCCCACCCCCCTTCCGCCCCAGACCCACCAGCCTCCGACCCCGGCGACGGCGGATCAGTGCAGGATACCATCACCGTCTTGGCAGAGCCCCTTGCTCTGACCCAGGCACGCGACGAAGCTCTGAGCTTAATCCTTTTGACCCCATCATCCTGACGCTAGCAGACACATGAACAACGTTCTAATCGAGGAGAGGAAAGATGAACGATTCAGGCTCCCGACGAGACCAGCTCGTCCGTCGCGCCCTTGCGAGCAGCCAACAAAACAAAGAAGAAGCGAAGAGAAGGAAAGAAAAGATCTCCCAAATCCATGAGGCAGCCTGTCCGCCTACGATCCCATGTGTAAGCCCACATAGCTTTGGCCACCCGTCTTCATGACAACTCCCAAGCATGACGTGAACCAACCGACCAACCAACCAACACACACGCAAGCAGACCCATCCGACAGCTTGACATGCATGCATGCATATATGTCTGCGGTCGCCGTTCTTGACCGCTCCCTTGGTGTAGTCTGCTCCGTTTCCACGACACCGGAGCCGTGACAGCGGAACCGGCATGCTTGTGGTTTTGCGGTATGTGCTGCTGATTTTGGACGTGTGACTGGGTATGTCAAGCAGGTGGCGCACTGCCTCGCTCAGAGTCGTCCATGTGGCCTGTTATCATGGTTCCAAAAAAAAGGCACCGTATTAGTCAAGCAAAGGAAGAGGCGGGCAAGGTGGCATGTTTGCTGGAGGACAAGTGGGCGGGCACAAAGACCAAACTCGGGGTCGTGGGTACGAACCACCACAAGTGAACGTGCCTTTGTGTTGGGGGCTTGGGTGAACCATACTGTTATCCCTATCATGCCAATCCAGATGGTCTCGCCTTTCCGCTCCGCTTGCTTCCTTCGCCTTGCACAGACAGGCACGAAGAGCAGGACCAGCAAGCAAGACTCTTGCAGTCGTGTGTGGTGGCATGCCCGTCGCACCACATGCCTGTTTGCCGATGCGCTTCGTCCTTTCGGTGCTTTGAGCCCTTCGTGCTTTCTTCCTTTGGTTAGGTTCGTGCTTGCTCTGTGCTTTGGCATTTTGGCTTCTGTAGCAGGTTCTCGATTCCTGGCATGCCAGCGTTGGTATTTTTAACCAGCAACCCGGCCACTTGCCCAGCGAAACCCTCCCGTTGCTGTTCTTGTCTCATCGCCCCCTCGCCAACTCGGGTGGTTGCCCATCGAATTTGCAGTTTACAAAACCGGCCGCTCCCCAACATCCTATCCTTTTCCCCCGGGCACTCGTCGCTGCCTCGATCCCTTGATTTTGATAGAGAGGAACA
>NW_001865041.1:1747105-1749211 GCF_000002865.3 Monosiga brevicollis MX1 | reverse complement strand
CTTGACGAAGAAGATGACGAGGATAACAAGAGCGTAAGCAACTCGAGCAGCCACAATCCCGCCCAGAGCAGCAACAACAACGGCAAGAACAACAACAAAGCCCCCGTGACAACCTCCAAGGAAGGTCTGAGCAAGACGTCGGCGGGTACCGAGGCCACACCCAGCACTAGCGGCAAACCCGGGACCGAAGGCGAGCCTCAAGCCAAACACACACCCTCCATCGATACCCTGGAGATGCTTGCGCAGTCTTTGGATCAGAACCTGGAAATCCCAGAGCTGCCTTATTTGGCCTTTGAGGATGTGCGCGAGGACGCTGAGGATACGCCTGAGCTGGCTGATGTCACGGCCGAGATGGTTGGCGAGTTTGCTGAGAGCTACCGCTCACACTGTGAGACGCTTCTGTCCAATCTCAAGGAAATGAACTTTGCTCAGCTCTATGCCAACATTCACAGCTTCTGGACAAAGGGTCCGGAAGCACACCGCACCTTGGCCCACTCAGCTGCTGTCTGCATCAAGGTCGAGCTGTGGGACACCATTCTATACGATACCATGCTCCACGTGCTGGTGCCCGAGGTGCTCCGGCCAGTTGGCAAGAACGCCATTAGTACCATTCATACCCTCGTGGATGACCTCATCTCCTCACTCAAGGATCTCAAAACGCTCGCCGTCAAGCTTCCCTGGTCTCTCATCGAAGCCAAGCAGACGGCAGGCGAAGTTCTGGAACAGGTGCGTCCGAGCTCTGCTGCATTGCCCAAGCACTAGCCAATACACCCAACCTAGCCCGACAAATGCCGGTCCCTGCCTGACCTTTTGGTTGTTGTTGTTTTTCTTGATCGTTGTAGATCGTGCGCCGACGTTTGGCCCTGAACGAGTTGGCGCAAGCGGGCAGCAAAATGCTCTCAAGCCAAAGCCAGGTGCACCGTATGCGCTTGGATCTGGAGCGCGTGTCCACGGATGCCATTCGTCGCGAGTCAGCCTGGGTCACGGGCTGCGAGGACTCCTTTGTCGAACAAATCTTCGCTGAACTCAAGGCCCTCCTGGAGCAGCCTCGTGGCTTGAGCTATACTTCACACTGGCTCATGTCGGTGGTAGAGCGCGTCTTTAGCAACGCCGAGCAGCGATTCGAAGACAGTTCAGTCGGAGACGATGACGGCGAGAGCACCACCGGCTCAAATGGCAAGCCTGCTGCGGGTCGAGCTGACCTGGCCGCTCCGCGTTCCCCGCCCCACGACAAGGCCGAGTTGAACGGAGCAGGCAGTGCTGCCGCGGGGCCCGAGGCCACACCCACGTTCAAGAAGGCAGGCCATGGTCTTGATGCCCTGGTGGAAGCAGCGACCAAGGATACGTTGACCGGCCAGCGCAGTGCCAGCCCGGCTCGGGACAAGGATACGGAGCATGTGACGTCAAAGGACGAGTCGAGTGCCGATGCCATGGCGGATGCGGACGCCGCGTCCACAACCGCAGGCGAAGATGATGAGGCACGTGCGGTACGCAAGGTGCAGCTCAACCACAAGGTGTCACGCAACCTGCTACAAAGCTGGTCTTTCTACTCGGTGCAGATCTTGCGCGAGCTGACGATGAAGAGTGCGCCTTCCTTTGGCTCTTTTAATGCGCTGCGCATGCTGTTGGACGAGTATCTCTTCTACATTGTAAGTTATTGGTCTTGGCCTTGATTTCACACTTGACTTTTTAGTGTTGCCCTTTGCTGTGATTTGATCTGATGCGACCCTAACCGGCTGTCTGCTGTACCGCGCCTTAGGTCCAAACGCGAGTGACACACCCTTGCAAGGTATTTCATCACCCCGACGTGATTATCAAAGCCGGCGCCATGGCATCGACCGAGCGTCGTCCCCAAGATGCCCAATCGGAAACTTGGAGCTCTGCCAACTCAACCCGTCTGCAAAACACAACCCTGCCACTCATGGGTCTACAAGGTCGCGGAGGCTCCTCAGTTTGGGGGCAATCAACGGCCGTATAGGGGCTTTGTTTTACAGAGACGAAAGTCTGGGGCACGCCAAGCCCGGGCCTCTGAAATGACCGTTGATATCTATTCTTCCTGACAGTGGGGGTGGGGGGGGGGGGGGGGGCCCCCTAAAGGCTGGACTT
>NW_001865041.1:1704978-1747055 GCF_000002865.3 Monosiga brevicollis MX1 | reverse complement strand
GGGGGGGGGGGGCACGTGAAGGCTGGACTTGAGTTGTCTGCGCCTGGCGCTGAGAGATGTGCCAAAGGCGAGCGTGGTTTCGCCTGGTTATTGGTTTTGTTATTAGTTGCTTTTTTGTATTGTCTTCAATCCCTCCTAGCCTGTCCCAAGGCGGGGCCTTTATTATTTTACTCTGGCTCCAATTCCTGTTGGGCGGCGCTGCGCGCTGCATGAGCATACTGAGGTACCAATTGACATGTGAATCAAATGGCAGGTTATGCTTGTCACGACTGGCAGAGAGAAAGAGAGAAAGTTGATGGGTCTTTGACCGAAATACAATGGATTGTGATGAAAAGCCAAGCCTCAAGACGACGCGTGCCTTGAACCCTTGGCAGTAAGAAGGGGTGCTTCACCTTTTCAAGCTTATTTTACAAGAACAGAGCGATAATGTCGCTGGCTTCAAAATAGCCTTGCACACGTTGACTGCGATCAACGAGGGGCACGTGTTCCTGCTGCGTTCCGTGCAGGCGCCGAACAATTGCGTCCAGACTATCTTGGAGTAGAGCGGTCACCGGGGCCTCTGGTCGGCGGCTGTGTAGACAACGCTCCAGCGATTGGTCCATCAGGCGAATGGCAGATTTGTTCAACAACAGGGCTCTGTGTATGCGAGGCGGAGGCAGCCGTGGTGGATGTGAGACATCTACCTGACCTTTCCTACCTCTCACAGACAGCAGAAAATTGTGTGCCAACGCAACCAGGTACCACCAAACAGTCTTCTGTTGTCGTTGATGACACGACCGCCTTTGACCCCAGAGGCGAACGAAACGTACATGACATCCAAAAGACTGATGACGCCCATGAGCTGGCCGTCTGGGTCAACGACGGCCACGGCAGTTTGACGCTGCGTTCAATGGCCCGACGGTGGACCATGCACGGTCAGCCCAGTGAAGGTTGTGCCGAGCAGCCCAACAATAACAGCAATGCCGTGTGGTATGATGACTTTTCTGACGACGTTCATACCTTTTCGCGCATGGCTTGGAGCGCGCTCCAGAGCGTGGCAGTACCGGCAACGGTGTCGGTTTTGAAGTGCAGGCTGAGGCCGAGGCCACTGATGGGTTGGAAGAGAAGCTCGCGAATGGGGCCCACGGCGTACAGTAGGGCGTTGACAATGTCCGAGCGTGTGATGCCATTGACGAGATGGCCATCAGCGGCGCGAACAAAGACGGTGGAGATGGCAATGTCGCCATGGAGAGCAAGGACGGACATGAGGTGGGCGTCCTCCTCCACAGTGACGAGATCGCTGAGGAGGCTGTATGAGTCGCCGTTGAGATCACCCAAGGTGAAGGAGTGAAGGTCAACGTAGAGGTCTTCGGGCTCTTCGCTGCAGCAGTGGCGGAGAGTATCGCAGTGATCCAAGAGGAAGCTAGAGAATTCGAGGCGAACGTTATTTGGCACATTGTACGAGCGCGTGTGAGAGAGAAATTTGCGGGTGCTGGCAGAGCAGGAGTGGGAGGGGGTGGCCCACATTGGCGATGAGGGTGCAGGGGGCGGTACGGGAGTTGACCGAGTAGCTTTGGCTCAGTCTCAAACGTACTTGAGAAGGGTCAAGAGATCAAATACGCCCACAAAATTGTGAGGCTGGTCATGGCGATGGACTGTGTATGAATGCGGGCCAGGAAAATGGGGTCAGATGAAACGGGCAGTGTCCAGAGATGAACTCGGGCAAGAATCTTTGACCAGCGGAAACAAGTTACCAGGTATGGCCGAGACGTGGTTTGCCGCCAGAGTCGCACAGGCGTCGCCCAGGCGCGTGGTATCAGCGAGCGTCACCACGGCATCGCGAGCCGCCGTGGGGAAGGCCTTGGCACTGGTGCGGGCAAAGGCAGCTTGCAGCTGCTCCTTGTGTCCGAGCAATTCATCAGCGGTGGTGGTCGCCACCGGCGACGCCGGAGAGATGGTCAGCGCCATGTCAAGGTCGGCAGGTGTTATTGTGGTGCTGCGGGGCGACAAAGTCGAGGGATGGCAGGGAGGGCTGCGCGTGTCAACGTGTCAGTTTACGCTCAAGCACAAAATGACGCCCGCGTATTGGCCAGCTACCCTGACGCCTCGCACGTACCAGAGTGTTCTGTTTCCGTGTTCCGTTGCTGGGGTGGCGGGTTTTGCTGATGCAAGGCACTGGCTACAAGGTCATCATCATCAAGGCACACACATCAACATCATCACCATCAACATCAACATCAACATCAACATCAACATCAACATCAACAAGCAAGCAAGCTTTTTCCATTCTCTGCTTGCTTGCGGCTCTGCTTGTGTTGTTGACTGTTGGACTGATGTGGTGATGACGATGCCGTGCCATCTCTCTCCCCTGCGGTTTGAAGCAGTAACGGATAGGGTGCATGCGAGCACTTGATCGCCATCAGCGCCATCAGGCCCCGTGTTCTGATCTGATGGTACTCCCAGGACCTCATGATCCAGATGGGATGCCGGAGCTGCAACCGATCAGCTCCAAGCGCGCGTCTTTCATCACAGACCTGCATCCCAAGGATGCCATTTTCTCACTGCTTTCGCCCTCGGTACATCAACAAAAAGGTAAAATACTTTTACATGTACTTTGGCCAGCACACAAAGTGTGAGCAGCTGCACAAAGCAAAAAAGGTGCTTTGTGGGATGACATGCTGCGATAAGCAGCACAACCGGTGAATTACTCAATGCCATAACCTAACAACGTTGAAATAACTTTTTGAGAGAGAGATGTGTGTGTGTGCGGCGTCATCATGGGAGCTTGGGTCACCAAGGATAAAGTATGAGTGAGCATAAGCGATCCGATATGGCAGCCACATGGAGATGCTGGCGCTTACCCAGCCAACATATGGCGCTCTGGTTCTGGTAGAGAGGCATATCGGGCGGGTGCCGGTTCATAATTTCAAGAACTCGGGTCGTGCGGGTGTGGGTCACTTGAACGTGGCGAATACACATGACCACAACTTCAGCAACCCACCGAATGTGCGAAACCCCCATCAACCCCCTCCTCCCAACCAGGCAGGGACTGACTGACCAACCCAATGCCGCCCGTGCACCGCCCACAATTTTGCCTCCAATTGCTCCTCGTGCTATACTCACACTTTGTTCAGACGCGCTGCCGACAGGCCATTCACATCTGCCCACCCGCATTTTCCTGTCAATCGGCATCCCTTTCACACACACACACACACACACACACACACACACACACACACACACACACACACACACACACACACACACACACCCGCTGCTCCCCCCCCCCGACCCCTGGTTATAACCCGACCGCCTTCCACATAAAATAAAAAAAAAGCAGCTTTTCCCCTGGGCCCCACGAGTTCTCTGACGTGCGCCTGACTTGACCACCGGCCATGGCTGCCACCGCCGCTCAGTCTTGCCACGCTAACATGCCTGCCCATCCTGAGGAACACACGTCTTGCGTCATCTGTCTGTACGTTGCACCCCGACAAACTCCCCCTCATCGGTGCTGTTCATGCCAGGTTTACCAAGCCTCACCCCTCGCTCGCTGTCCTCCAGGGATGACGATGCCGTTCATGAGCCCATGACGATGCTGGAGGAATGTAAGCATGTCTTTCACACGGGCTGCCTCCAGGGCTGGCTCGATCAACATTCGAGCTGCCCCGTTTGTCGCTGCATTGCCGTCAACGCCCATCCCTGTGCCTACCGTGGCAGCTTCGTGATTCCCTACGCCTGCTCGCCAACCGCCCTGCACAAGCTGATGGCAAAGCACGTCTCCTGCCACCGACCTTCAAGCCGTCGCTTTACCTGGACCTTGAGCGTGACCGAAGGCAGCGCCACGCTGATGCCCCGCCCGTCCAAGCCCAAAGCTCGCTGGTTTTGGCGCTCGTCCACCGACGTTGACACCCGCACACCCCACCACTTTAACATGCGCAACATTCAAACCGTTCTGGCCCACGGGGAGTGCCTCCTCCTTCTGGCCCCAGAAACGCATGCGCGGCAGTCCTCCAGCGCCACAGCCACCCACCTTCGCGTCAACATTCTGGTCCTGGAAAATACAAACGTGGTAAGGCGCACGGCTCGGACCCCCACCCACAACTTGATGCTCGATGCTCATCACCATCCCTGTTTATGGTTTTTTTCTGCCCGCCCATTGCGTCACCGTTAGTGTACCAATGTGCTTAAGAAACTTTATGGTTACACCAAGTCAAATCGCCAGCCCATGCAGCCGTTGCTGTCATGGTGAAATCCGCCAAGTTTTTTTTTTTTTCTTCTTTTGCATTCCGGCGGATGCATACCTGAGGCGCATGCTGGTCTACGGCCAATGGTGCTTAGCAAACACGGCATGTCACAAAGCCAACAGGTTATGCGAGGCGTTTTATTTGTCCTCTGATTAGTAGGCTACTTTTAGTTTAGAATAATTTAGATCCTGTTCTAGACATGTCCAATACCACCCCGATCATACGCCGTGCAGACACGGAACCAAGATTGTGTAGTTGTGCTGTGCAGTGCATTTGATGCATATTTTCACATTCTCTTAGGCTCATTACTTGTAAATTGAAGGTGTTTCGCTGTCAACTCGACTAGTGCCGCCAATTTGTCATGTCGATTTTTCACATGGTGCAAAAAAGTGCACGTTGTAGACCAATCAGGGTAACCAGCCTGAGCCAACAACTTTTGAATAACGACAGGTTCAATCACACACATCTTGCCAACTGCTCTGTGCACAGCACGAGGCGACACAGACCGGTACACATGACCGATCATCTGGCAAGACGGGAAGAGTAAGGTCAAGAACATATTAACTAAACACGAAACACGTGTAGCAACACACAAAGCCGTCGGTTCCCGACCGCAGCGAGGCGCAAACAGGATTGGCTTGATTCGCTACCACAAGTAGGCTGATGATCGAGATTTGACCTTGATCAGATGCAGACGGGCAGAGCACGGTTTAGTGGAAAGCAGCCTGCTTGGGGCGCATCCAGCTCTTGACGCCCGTGGCCTTGTGGCCGGTCAGCTCCTTGACGTCTGACGACTTTTCCTTGGTGACCTTGCTGCCCTTGTCAAAGTAACGAAGGAGCTCCATCATGCCATTCACCTGCCATTCAGGATAACCCAATTGCAGGAAGGCCTGCTTGGTCTCATCCCATGACACTTGAACGTAGTCTACGTCCTTGTCCAGCACCTTGGACACACTCTTGGCAATCTTGCTGTACGAGGTCGGCTTCATAGCCACCTACGAGCCAAACATGATGGAGCCCCGTGTGTGAGTGCCAAGCCTGCGGTGTAGCGGTGTAACAGGTGTGGCCATGCACGCAACCACGACTGCCAATTGGGATGGCATACACACCTTGTATGTCTTGCCATGGTGAGGCTCATGGTTGGCCAGAATGGCAGCAGCAGCCTCACCCACGTCGCTCACGGCCACGGGGGAGAATTTCTTGCGCGAATTCACCGGGGCATAAATCTTGCTCTGGCTGCGAATGGTGGCTACAAGAAGAAGAAAGAGAGGTAAACGAAGCAAGCGCATGAGAAAGGGCGTCGGCTATCAAACAACAACTCACGGGATGACGCTCAGACACGCATACATGCAGTCGAGCGAGGCGTACCTTGCGACGACCACAGGTTGTCAATGAAGAATGGCACACGTAGAATGGCGTAATCCACGATCTTGTTCTTCAGATACCGTTCGATGGGGCCAAACTGGCGTCCAAAAATGGTATCAGTGTCCGCGGTGATGACGCTGAGCAAGAGGATGAACTTGGCATTGGCTGCCACGGCACCTTCAATGGCATTCTGAGCCAGGCGCTCACGGTCAATGTGGCCAGGGACAACGACTAGCGGACGAGCGCATCATCATTGCAAGTGAGTACGGGGAGGGAGCAGAGTGCACGCGCGCGGTCATTCGTGACGCATCCCCAGAGACACGGCGGGCGTCACAACGTACCAAAGACGGCGTCGGCATTGGCGCAGACGGTGCGGATGCTCGGCTTGTCGTTCATGTCGGCATGGACAACGTGGATGTTGGTACCGAGGCGTTCGATTTCGCGGGCCTTGGCCGACTGTGGGTCGCGCACTCCGGCCTTGACGTTGGTATTGCTGGCATACTTGGCGGCGAGGGCCTTGATGGTGGCAGTGCCGACCTGACCGGATGAGCCGATCACGACGACGTTTTGCGCAAGAGATGTCATGGTGCAGGTGTTCTGTCAAAGAAATATGAAGCAAAGAGCACGGAAAAGTAAAACTTGCAATGGGCCTTGAGCGACTGATGACGTCAAGGCTGGCAATAAAAGATCTCCAATATAGTAAAGTAGTACTTGTTGGATAGTTGAAGTGATTGATGTAAAATGCTTGATTGACGCCAGACGGCGACACTTGTATCACGCCGGCGGGGCAAGTGGATGCCAGCGCGGCAGAAGACTGCGAGCGAATATTGAGCGTGCTTCAGTCAGGGCTGATCCATGGGCATTGCGGCCAGTGCTAACCCCCTGATCACCGAGTCACCTTGCCTCGAACGCATGGAAAGAAGCTGGAGGAGTGCATGGATGTGGCCGTGATCACGGATGAGCAGGGCAAAGCTGATCAGTTGTGGCCATCACAGCCTGTTGATTGCCTCTTTCCTGGTGCGCACGATCACAGATCAAGCTCAGGATCACAACACGTTTTCAATCCTCCCCAGAGGTTTCTCCTCGAAATCACACCATTACACAAACGCACACTACCGGTATTTGTACACCATGCTAGCCGTTGCCCGCCGCCGCTCTCCGCCATCACGCTGGCATCCTGGTCAACATGCGCGCGCGCGCAACCTTCATCGCCATCATCATGCTGACAATGCGCGAAAGACGATTGCAAACATGCAAACATGTTCCCCGCCGCGAACGCAGTGACAGAATTACATGTATTATCTGACATTTTATGTTGGAGGGTGTTTATTAACATTGTTTGGACAAAAACTGGAGAGCGAATTCAACTGAGGCACCAAGAGCGTCAAAACGCGCGGTTGGCCGGCAGCACGTTGGATCCTTGACATGGCACCCAAGCCACACGGCTTGGCAACACGGCCAGACGGCTTTGTACGCCTCATGGCATGCCCGATTTTGCTGCGGTGGATCCCTCCTTTTTGTTTGCACTCTGGGAAAACCAGAGACGATCCGTGGATGGCCCGCCGGAGGACAGGGGAATGGAGAGCAGAGGTTGAGCCTAACACGATTGACTTGCTTGCAGATGACACGAATCAAAACCACCAATCAACGCCGGGGCTCTAGGGCAGGGCCAGGTCGGGCAGGAAGGCGACCAGGGGCTCGGCGGTCTTGCCGCCCGTCGTCATGGCTGCCAATTCTTCAGCAACCACGCGGGCGCGAGCGAGAGCGTCGGCCTACAAGCAACAGATACGGGAGATAAATCAATGAGAGCCACAAGGAGATGAGCGGCCCCGCTGGGTTTGGTCAACGGCAAGGCAAACTCGGCTACCCCGATTCAACAATAGGCAAACGCACGCAAAGATCGGCGGTGGCAAGTGGCGACTCGCTGAGAATGGCCACAGCGTGTTCGGCGTCGTGAACGGCGGGTCGCGGGTAAAGATCCGAAGTCACAATGTCCACCTTGCCGTGTTGTACCACTAGTGTGCTGTAGAAAATGCAGGGCCAGGACATTGAGGTTGTGAGGGAAGGTGTCCACGAATAGTCCAGCAAGGTTTGAAGTGTATACACCACTGGGTGATGATGCCCAGATGCAACCTGTGACTGCCACGCGCAGGCGCGCATGTGCAAAACAATTTGCGCAAAGGAAAAGGAACGGAACGAGTGATCGGGGCGGGCACACCTGTATTCGCGCGTCCGTTGCAAGATTTCATTCGTGTCCAAGGTTTCAGGAGCGTCGCTCGTGCTGATCAGATTCCTGCCCAGCGCGGATGCAGTTGGTCGGAGAGCAAACAGTGAGCCCAAGCAGGGGGAGCCAGCCGTCGCTCCAGGCACTCGAGGAAGGGTACGTCCAGCACATCCAATGCGCAGGGGGCGGGGACCCACTTTTCAGTGTTGGCTACAATGTCTGTGAAAAACTGTTCCTCATTGATGCGTTGCTCGGTGTACGAAGTGCCTAGGTTATCATCGCGCAACCTAGGAGACGCACGCAGTGGTGAAAGCGGGCTGTGACCAAACGACCAAGCAGGCCAAGGAGGCTGGGGTTTGACAGTGCTGTTCTGAGAGCGTCACCATCATATACACACTTGGGCAGGGGGCCGCCAGGCACGCTGATGGCTATGAGTCGGTGCACCAGAACCACAGGGTGAGGCAGGAGCCGCCACGGCCCAATACCAGGGTTCGGATCCAAGTGACCCAGCGCAGCCAACACCCTTGACAAGAAAAAAGAGCGCACACGACAGGGAGACCTGTCTTTTCCCAAGTGACCGAGCTGTTGGTGTCGTACCATCGGATGAATTGTTGGCCTTGGCCTGGCGTGGGCGATTCGACTCTTCGACCACTATCGGAGGAAAACAACGCATAGCGTGGGAAAAGGGGGGGGGAAACAGGTGCAAGTGAGCACGGAAAGCAGGTAGGAACTCGGACGGAGCGTGATTGGTGCAGAGGCTCGGCAACATGACCGCCTTTGGTCGGCCCTGAGCTCAACGAACCTTTCTGACGAGATTGATCGCAACCCATGATTGGCGGGTCGGGTTGGTCTTGGTTGCGGGTGGTAGCGGTGGCAACAAAAAGGTGTTTGAAGGCCTCGCGCACAGACGGTCGAGGAACGTTGTCGAAACCAAGAGTACCAACGATGGCCAAATGGGCCGAGGGCAACCGAAGACGGAACGGCACACCGCAAAACGAGTCACAGCAGGTGTCGCACGAAAACGAGAAAACGAGGGTAAGGCGGGAAACTCGGGACAGTCTTCTCGCAGACCAGCAGACTCGGTCTGGGAAGAGACTGGAGAAGACTGGTGGTCTGGAGGGAGACTGACTGGCGCGATTTTCGCACGTGTTGCGCTTTGACGCACACACATGTAGCAGACGCGCACACATGTAGCACATTGCACTAGCGACCCTTGGCCAATCTTGGCGAGGTCTGGCTTACTACCAAGTGGTATCGCGTCAATGTCAGACGCACATGTACAACTTTGGACAACGTCTTACGCTCTTTCTTTTCTTTTCTTTTCTTCTTTTCTTTCCTCTCTTGTGAGAACTCCACTGAAGCAACAACAACACGAAACCAAAACGTGCCGTAACTTGTTTTCTCGCTGGTATTTTTCTCCTTGAGAGAGACTCGGCGTGTGATTTTGGCAGCCCCCCTGTTGCCCTCTTTTCCGCGGCCTCTCTACTGGCTGGCATCTTTCAAGGCATCCAATCACCTCAACCAGGTGCTGGATCCTGTCTACGAGCTGACACCCTCTGAGGTATGTGAATCCATCAATATGTTGGCCACTTGGCGTTGTGCCATGTCGTTTTGGGGACGCTTGCGATCGGAATCGAGTACTGCTGGTGGTGCTGTCCAGACGATCATCATCTCTGATGATGATGATTCCGATCGCACACATCATGATCCCCGCTCTTGGCGTTTTTGATGTTGTTGCCGAACCCTCGTGTTGGCGCGTGGCCTGGTCTTGCTTGTGGTTGGAAGGCTGCTGGTGGTGCCGCTTGTCCATCGCGAGTCCGATTCTGGCTTGTGCTGCGATCGCGGCCGTGCCGTGCAGTCCGCCGTTGCGATCAAGCCGCTTGATCGGGACAGTGTAGACTGCATGTGCTCTCGTACTGCCCTCATCCTCGGATGCTCTTCTTGTGTTGCTGATACTTGGCTCTTTAGATTTTCTGGTGCCCTTTTCAAGAATCGATCGACACGATGCGTGCTCTGACCATGCTCGCACTTTTGCTGGCTGCCATGGCGGCCAGCGCTGCCACCAATACTACTGCTGCTTCCACTGCTGCGCCCACCACCACTACTGCTGCTTCCGCTAACACTACTGCTGCTTCCACTACTGCTGCGCCCACCACCACTACTGCTGCTTCCGCTAACACTACTGCCGCCACCACTACTGCTGCTTCCGCTAATACTACTGCTGCTTCCACTACTGCTGCTTCCACCACCACTACTGCCGCTTCCGCTAACACTACTGCCGCTTCCACTACTGCTGCTCCCACCACCACGACTGCTGCTTCTGCTAATACTACTGCTGCTTCCACTACTGCTGCGCCCACCACCACTACTGCTGCTTCCGCTAATACTACTGCTGCTTCCACTACTGCTGCGCCCACCACCACTACTGCTGCTTCCGCTAACACTACTGCCGCTTCCACTACTGCTGCTCCCACCACCACGACTGCTGCTTCCGCTAATACTACTGCTGCTTCCACTACTGTTGCGCCCACCACCACTACTGCTGCTTCCGCTAATACTACTGCCGCTTCCACTACTGCTGCTCCCACCACCACGACTGCTGCTTCTGCTAATACTACTGCTGCTTCCACT
The DNA here is from genome assembly GCF_000002865.3 of Monosiga brevicollis MX1. NCBI lineage: Eukaryota > Choanoflagellata > Craspedida > Salpingoecidae > Monosiga > Monosiga brevicollis. Next base: position 1,736,612 of record NW_001865041.1, on the reverse strand, counting down.
ACTGCTGCGCCCACCACCACTACTGCTGCTTCCGCTAATACTACTGCTGCTTCCACTACTGCTGCTTCCACTACTGTTGCGCCCACCACCACCATGACACCGGCCGGTGTGAGCTGTATCATCAACGCTGGTCAGTCAATGCTGATGTTATGCAATATTCGACATGCTTGTATTGCGCTCACTGTAACTTCTTCCTCGCTGGTAGATTACGGATGCATCCAAGACCATGCTCTTGTACGCCACAACGAGCGCGAACCAATGAGGCTGTTCTCTTTGGCGTGAGACATTGCTCACTTCTGCCTCCACCGCACCCGCTCCTTAACTGCTTTTGTAGAACCGTACTCTGGACACCAAGGCTGGTGTGGCGAACAGGTGAGCTGCCGAGCGTGGGCCTTTGGCTGCTCTGACCAGTACAGAGAGGGGCTGATGCGTTTGGTATGTCTGGCTCACAATTTGGTGTTCCACCTCTGCATCCGCAGCCAAGTGGAATGCGCTGCCGCCTGCTATGCTATTGGAAGCAAGTTTGTGGCTGGCATTGAGAACGGCAATGAATGCTGGTGCTCCATGGCCACGCAAGCGGGTGCCATTGGCAACTCGGCCGACCCCAGTATGTTGCATGACTCCTTTCCTTGCTTTCTTCAATTCTGCGCCCGCTCATGCTCGTTGGCTTGCTCGCAAACAGGTGCCTGTGATAAGCCCTGTGCCGATGCACCGACGGAGAAATGCGGCGGCTTTTTTGCTTTAACTGAGTTTGCCTTTGCCTGTCATGCCGCGCCCCACCCCAACACGACTGCCACGGCCACACCCACCTCCAACCCCAACACGACCGCCACGGCCACACCCACCTCCAACCCCAACACGACCGCCACGGCCACACCCACCTCCAACCCCAACACGACCGCTACACCCGCCTCTACCACCGCACCCGCGCCGACCACGACAGTGTCCCCTACGGCAAATAAGCAGACGCTTGTAGCAGAGGGCCACATTGCTGTGGCCTTTACTGATCTCATTATCAGCTACGTCGAGGGTATCCCCATGACCGTGCCGTGCACGCCTCATGCTACCCACACCACCTTTGAACCCGCCAACTGCACCGAGACCGGTTCTTGGTCTATTTTTGCCGCCTCTGACTCCTCCATCATTCTCCAGCGCCACGTGTTTGATGCCGACATGGCCGCCACCACTCCTGCCCCAGCCAACTCGACCAGCACCACCACTCCTGCCCCGGCCAACTCGACCACCACCACCACTCTTGCACCGAGCAACTCGACCACCACCACCACTCTTGCACCGAGCAACTCGACCACCACCACCACTCTTGCACCGAGCAACTCGACCACCGCCCCCATGTCCACCACAACGGCCATGCCATTGCCGGCGGAGGTCCGCATCAATCAAATGACAATCGAGTTTAGCCGCAAGACCAAGGCCATAACTAGCATTACGTTTGCTCACACTGTGGGCAACGCAACCCTCTTTACGATTGTCTTCAATGGCGCGGACCTGGCCAACATCATGAAGGTGGTTGAACCCAAGCACTCGTTCGCCTGCTCACATATCAACGTCAAGGGTACACTCTACAACGGTGCAATGGAAAAGTTGAGTGCCGCAACCCTGGCCATCGCTCCCCTCCAGTATCAGGCCGACTCTGTGGGCAATGCCACGTTTGCTCCTCCTGTCCCATGCGCTGCCGACCAACCCACGACCTCCTCGACCTCTTCCACTGGCTCGCCGGGCACCACGAGCTCCCCAAGCAGCAAGAAGCACAAGAACAAGGGCGGCGCCATTGCCGGTGGTATTATTGGTGCTATTGCCGGCGTGGGCCTCGTCTTTGGCATCATTCGATGGAAGACGGGCTCTTTCACCCCCTGGTCTCGCCAAGACGCATACACGCCCATTGAGAGCGATGTACGTTGACTTGCACTTTTCTCAGGGTTTGCTCTGATCCATGATCCTCTCACCCTGTGTTATTTGGTGCCCGCTTTGTAGCATTGAAAACAGTGAGGCAATGGATGCTTTGCGCTGGGACGTATCTTACAGCGCGCACCTGCTTTCTTTTGAGCGAGGCTTATCGCTACTTTGTTTTCCATGAAAGGTGTTTTGATTTTTTGTAGTTTTTGTTTGTTTGTTTTCTCCCTCTTCGTTCTCTTTTTCGTTTTTTGTTTTTCATCTGCTTGGTTTGTTGGATTTGGCGACCGTGCAGCAGCTCGTGTGCACCAACCGCCGTTTTACGCATGACTAGGACTTTTTTACAAATTCATGCTTGACATGTGAACACAAAGTCTTGTGTGTGTGTGTGTGTGTGTGTGTGTGTGTGTGTGTGTGTGTGTGTGTGTGTGTGTGTGTGTGTGTGTGTGTGTGTGTTTTTTTAACATGAGATGTTTCATCTGATCTAGATTCTCATAATTCAAACAAAAGCATCATTTCTTTTCTTTCCTCTTTTGATAATCATCCATCAGATCCATATTGAGCGGTCTTGCGGCAAGATGACTGCTCGACAAGCATTCGCCGTGGCGCGGCGGGCGTGCAGCGAGGTGGCCGAGTACATGGTTCAGCGTGGCATGGATGACAGCCTGCAAAGCCTCGGGGCGGCCATGGTGCTGCGACGGGTGGTGCAAAGCAGAGCACCTGGCAGCCGGGCATTTGTGATTCGTGGGGTGGTGCAAACAGAGGAGCAGGGTCAGCTGAATCACCGGCCGAGCTTTGCCGTCGAGCTCGAGTCGAACTACTTTGACCCGTCCCTGGAGGCATGGCGCCATCAGCTGCTACATACTGCACGGCATGAGAATGTCTTTGAGAGCGACCATGAAGCGGAAGCCTTTTTCAGCGAGCACATGTCCTTTGCCCCCCATGCCGCCCTCGGCTCCATCACCATGCTGGAGGGCGCTGCGCTCGCCAACAGCCGGCGCCAGGACCAGTTGTTTGCTTTAGCGGAACAGAATGAGAGCTTGTATTGGCGCAAAGCCGATCGCGTCACACTCAAAATGCGCACCTGGTTTGACAAGCTACCCGCCTAGCGGGCGCGGCCCCGCCGCCTGCTTGACAGTCATAATGGAGATGTGGACGATTGTTGTTGTTTTTTAATAGATTCCTCGTATTTCAACTTTTTGATCCATCATTTTGTCTTGTGCACACACACTGTCTGAATTGCAAAAATAAGATCCAAATCAAAGATGGCAGAGACCCGTTTCAAGTTTGGTTACTGGAAGATCCGCGGCCTGGGCGCATGTACGTGAGCGGCTGGGGATGTTTGTCCAGGGCTCTGATTGGCTCCTAGGAATGGCGGCGTGGGCACGCGGCCTCTCATCCAATGTACTTGTGCTGCACCAGGCTGCCGCATGCTCTTGTGGTACTGCGGCGAGCGGGACTTTGAGGATCGCATGTACGAGCAGGGCGACCCCCCAGCGCTGTCACGCCAGGAGTGGTACGACGAGAAGTATACACTGGGGCTCGACTTTCCCAACCTCCCCTACCTTTTTGACCGTGTCAAGGGGCTCGGTTTGACCCAAACCATGGCCATTCTGGAGCACGTGAGCCGTGAGCTGAAGCCCGAACTCTTGACGGGCTCTGGCCGCGATGCGCCCCGCCTGACCATGGTCCTCAACTTTGTAAGTGTCGGCCGGGGGATCCCGGAGGCCCCGGATCTTGTTACGAGCCGAGCCCTGTTGTCGTCCGCCCGATGCATGCGCCGTGCCGAGCACGCCTGTGCATTCATGAAAAGTTTTTCCTGGCGCGGGTCATACATAGGTCATGGACCTGCACAGCAATTTGTCCTCCTACTTTTACCGGGCGTCAGAGGACGAGGCCAAGCGCATGCGGGAGGAGGTGTTTCCGACCCAGCTGGCGTTGCTCGAAAAGTATCTGGAGAAGGCCGAGGGCCCGTTTTTGGGTGGACATCTGACGTACGCGGATTTTTATGTGGCCGAGGAACTGGACCATGCGGTGGAACTGATCCCCGGTTTCTTGGACGAATTCCCAAGCGTCAAGGCGTACTGGGAGCGCTTCTTTGCCCTGCCCGAGATTGTGGCCTTTCGTGCCTCGCCCCACCACTGCACGCTCGTTAACAACAAGGTGGCCAAGATGAACAACTTTGTGTTTCCCGCTCCGGCCGCGGCGTCCGAGTAGGTGGGCTGGGTTGGGGCCGAAGAGGGGGGGGTCGAGACGTGCACATGCGTCGTGCACACGTGTCGGTTTGAATTGACCCGATGGCTCTGTTGTACTGTTGTACGCAAAAGTGTGGGCCCGAGGCTAATCAGACTCTAGCGGGACACGGTGCTGCAGTTGGTCGAGATGGCTGCATGTACAACACCAGGGTGGGGTGCAGTCGACATGCCGATTCACTTGCTTTGCTGTGGGCCAGAGGCGATTGGGACGACTGCCATCAAAAACATGACATGATCTGTTCAGGATGTCGGGTACAGTGACAACGCTCGCATGCATCCAACAACCTTTGAGAGGAAGACAGGATCGAGCTGGGGGTTTTTTTTTGGGGGGGGGAGGGAGGGGGGGTTCTCCAGATGCACAGGATCGAGCTGTTTAAAAGGCGTTTGCCGGTGTTTGACTGCTCCAGGCAAGGACCAACAATTAGGCAACCGAACATCAGAAATGCACGCTTGTGCAAATCAAAGCTCGAACTCACACAAATCATGTTTTACAGCACGAATCTGATGAACAGTCACAAGGGGCAGTGACCTCTTGTAATTTTGACAATCGACTCGACTCGAATCGTCGAAACGGCAACTTTGGGCAGCCCTGATCTCGAGCCAACCTCGTCCGGCAAGGGTCACCGCGACATTTGCCTGCAACACTTTTCTCCTCTCTTGATTTGCACGTGTTCTGAAGTCGCTTCGGCACACGCCAACTGCGCAGCCTTTAACATGCCCCGCCAAGTACACTCGACACGGGAGAAGCGAACACAACTGGTTCTACCCGCGCCAAACAATGTGACGTCGGCGACAGCGACATCAAGGACTGCGTAGACGACTGCGATGATGAGGGTGCCTGTGGTGATATCTCGCCGGTTCGCCGATGAGCTTGAACCAACGTGACCCACCTAAAACGTGCTTCGAGTTTTGTGCATCGAGGGCTGGGCATTTTCTCACTGTGCCTCTGGGTCCTTTGCCGGTGCACCAACCTGTCACGGGATTTGTCGAGGGCGCCAATGCGCTCCCGAATCTCCTAACAGTGGTCGAGGACTTTTTGTAATATTATAGCAAATGCAACACATGTCAATTCGTGGCCCCTCGGGATGCTGGCTACCAAGTGAACAAACGCTCGGAAATGGCGCCGGCGCGGCTTTTTCCACCAGCATGCCGCGAGGGCGAGGGCGAGGGCGCGGGCGAGGGCGCGGGCGGCCGCCGGCCGATCCCGCCTGGGAGCCACCCGCGGAGGATCGGGAGGAGCTGATGGCACATGCGGATGACCAGCGTGCGAAGCGGCGCGCCTCTGCGGGCGCATCTGGGGGCGACAAGGCGGCCACCCGCTCTCGCGTCCCGACCGTCGTGGTCGACGACGCCTACCTGGCCGAGGGCCGCAAGTGGGTCCAGGACCAGCGCCGACAGATGTTGCAGAAGGCGCTCTCGGCCTATGAGCTGCTTGACATCATCTCCGTCCACCTCCACCTTCGCCACAATGCCTGGAAAGCGGAGCAGGCGGCGAGCGGTGGGCGCACGGCCAAGCACGTGTGGGCCGAGGAGGTCGCTGCCGTGCTGGGCCGCAATGCCAATGCCTGCGGTGCCGCATGGAAGGAATTTGTGCTGCATCGACGGCTACCGCAGCACACGCCCAGTGGGGCCGCACGCGGCTACAAGCCCCGGCGCATCCGCCGCACCAAGAAGCTGCGCGTGGATATCCGCAACTTTCTTTTGGACAAGGAGCAAAAAGGCGAGCGCGTGGTCGCCGATACCCTGACGGATTTTCTCTGCGCGTCGGGGATACCTACCAGCCCACCTGCAGGACGCGGGCGGCAAGGAGAAGCTCGCGGTGCGCCGTTACGTGCAGATTCTCATTCGCGAGCTCGGGCTCCGCCGCGAGCGTCGAACCGGAACTCTGCTGTACCGTGAGAGGGAGCAGAACATGATGCGCCGCGATGCCTACGTGGGGACCGCACTGGCCTTGCGCTACAGGAAGCGGTTTGTCTTTATGGACGAGAGCTACATCCATCACCCTTACAAGCTCCATCACGACACGATGCATGAGTCGCTCGGTGACGGTCCCAGCAGGCGCGCCGCACAGAAAGGGCAGCGGTGTTGTTTTATCGCCGCCATCATTGGTGAGGACCCCAGGGTTCCCGGTCCCCTACGCCAGCCTGTTCATGAGGCACAACTTCTTGACGACACGTTGGATATCTTTGTGGGGGGCAAGCAGCCGCAAGACTATCATGGCATGTTCAACCGCGAATACTTTGAAGCGTGGATGGCCAAGCTCTTGGAGGCGCTGCGGCGGCGAGGGATCGAGGACACGGTGATTGTCATGGACAGCGCCTCTTACCATCGGTCCCTGCCACGGGGGGCCCCGCGCAAGGACATGACGAAAGCCGAGCTCATCGCTGCGTGCCAGGCGTACGACATTGAGGTTGACCCCGCCGCGAGCAGGGAGAGCATCTGGTTGGGTGCACATCCGCAACTCGCTACAAAGGTGCAGCCGGTGATTGTGGCCATGGCAGCGGCAATGGGGCACACGGTTCTATTCTCCCCGCCGCACTACTCTGATCTGCAGCCCATGGAATTGGTTTGGGCGCAGGTCAAAGAAAAGGTTGGCCGCGCAGACAGGGCTGATCGAACCTTTGACGAGGTCAAAGCAGAGCTACTCGCCGCGTTCGAGGAGCTGACGCCTGGCGACGTGGCCGGTTGCATCGATCACTCCTTTAAGCAGCTCGAGCGGTTGGCAACATCCATTGCCCTGCCCCAGTCTAATGCTTCCGATGCCTCGGACGACTCGGACTCGGACTCGGACTCGGACTCGGAATCCGACGATGGTTTTACCGTCACAGGTGGTGGTGCGGATGTTGACGACGAAGGCTAGGCGCGCCACCGAGACGGGGATTGGCCCTGTGTCACACTCTCCTGTCGCAATGCTTTCAGCCGAGCGAGGTTGTCCTCTCTTCCCATCCTCCCCATCCCTGCCCCCGGGAGGGGCGGGGAAATAATTGACATGGAAAAATTGACCCGCCCTCGGGAAATCCCTTGTAACTTTTGCCAGGAAGTTACAGTGAGTGTCGCTCGTGAGACAAGCCGCTTTCAAACGAATGTGAGAAACAGGGGTGTCGTGATCTATTACAAAAAAAGTGCTCGACCACTGTAAGGCATCTGCACAGTGAAATACACCCCTCGGGGGTATCTCAGGAAGCAAAGAACTTTTGCGAACATCAAAGCGGAGCGTGTAGCCGTCTTGTCTCGGATACTAAAAGAAGGATCCGATCCTCGAACAAATTCTCAATGAACTGTCTCTAAATCATGTTTTATGGTCGTATGGCCGCCACAGAGAAGCGATCTTTACGATAGCAGCGTCAAAAATTTGGCCAAAATTCAGGGCTGCTATCGAGGCTAGTCTGAGACGCATGGCTGCCGGGACGGCAGAGCAAATTCCGAAACACTGACTGCCATAATAGTAGACGCCTTTGCCAAGCACACTGAACAACATACTGTTACACAAAGGAGAGGTATATTCAAGATGACGCTTTATTAAAAGCACTAAGTCTTGTTTTTGTGGGACTCGAAAAAAACAGCGCCTTTGCGCATTTTATGCATGCGAGCTGGAAGGGTGGTTGTCTCTGACTCATCAAAGATTGAGCTGTAACTCGAGAACGTGAACGAAATGGATAATGTTGAACTATTATGGCAGTCGTGGTGGCAGCGTCGCGGCGCGTCACAGGAGTACCGTATCAAGCTCGGTTGTTTTTGGAGGCTCCTCTCACCTCATCAGCACTCATGGTCGTGTCAGAAAACAAGTTGATAGGAATCTTGACTGCACCTCACACTGTACCCTTTAACGTCATGCGTCATTCATTCGGACTGGCGGACTGTGCTTTCAACATGACGCTCGCTTACATGTCAGGTCTCGGGCGTGTTTTTCACCGCGGGACACGCCCACTGGTTGTTTTTCTTCCATCATGAGCAGCTATCAGAGCCGGACAAGAGGCGATCCGCCCACGGTGGACCCCGACGGGGCCCTTCGAGGGCCGAAGGCCGACCTTTCAGCAGGTCAGTCACCCCGTCTCTGTCTCTGTCTCCGTCTCTCTCCACCCGCCCCTGCCCCCACCAACTGATGGTCGTGAACCCCACCCCATTCCCATCCCAGGCTCGGAGCGCGCCCTGCTTGGGGTGAGCGCCGCCTTTCTCCGAGGACTCGAGACCCAACTCCGCCAGCAGTTTGGCGACGAGTTTGACAAGCTGACCACCTCGGACATTTGCACGCGCTACGTCATGCCGCTCACCAAGGCCCGCGCCTGCGCCTGGGTCGATCTGCTCCTCGAGGATCCTGGACAGCGGCCCCACCTGGCGCCGGCCACCGTGTTTGTGTCCCATGCCTGGAAGTACAGCTTTGCCACGACCCTGGCTACGGTGCTGTACCACGAGCGGACGGAGGTGCCGGGGGCCTACTACTGGCTCGACCTCGTGCCCAACAACCAACACGTTGCTGCTGACCGCCCGTACGAGTGGTACGTCTGTCGGTGTTTGTCGGGGTGGGGGCTGCTCGTGATTACTGACGGGGCGTTGGGTGTGGCAGGTGGTGCAAGACGTTTCAGGAGAACATCAAGGCGATTGGGCGGGTGTTGCTGGTGATGAGCCCCTGGCGCGACCCCGTGCCCATGACACGGGCCTGGTGCCTGTTTGAGATGATGAACGCCTTGAACGGGGAGGTGCAGCTGGACATTCGGCTGCCCGAGGCCGAGGTCGACGGGTTTTTGAAGGCTTTGGCACGGGACAGCGACGAGGTGATGGCCATGCTGGTGCGGGTGCAGGCGGAAAAGGCCGAGGCGTTCAAGGCCAGCGATCGGGCCATGATCTTCCAGACGGTGGAGGCGACGGTGGGGTTTGCGGAGCTGAACGGCCGGATCAAGGCGAAGCTGCGGGGGTGGTGCCTGGAGCAGGCACTTGTGGCGGGCAGAGCGCGAGAGGTGGAGGACGGCGAGGGGGCGGGGTTTGCAGACTTTTGCATGCAGATTGGACGGGTCTTGTACGACTTTGGCCAGTACGAGCAGGCGCTCGAGTACCACGGCAAGGCGTTGAAGATCCGATTGGCGACGCTGGGCGAGGAGCACTTGGACACGGCCAACACGCTCATAGGCATGGCCCACGCCTACATCTGCCAGGGCCAGTATGACAAGGCGCTCGAGTACCACGGCAAGGCGTTGACGATCTCTTTGGCGACGATGGGCGAGGCGCACCCCTCCACGGCCAGAACCTACACAGGCATGGCCCTTGTGTACGACAACCAGGGCGAGTACGAGCAGGCGCTCGAGTACTACGGCAAGGCGTTGACGATCTCTTTGGCGACGGTGGGCGAGGCGCACCCGGACACGGCCGCCACCTACAATGGCATGGCCGGTGTCTACGACAGCCAGGGCCAGTACGAGCAGGCGCTCGAGTACTACGGCAAGGACTTGAAGATCAAGTTAGCGACGCTGGGCGAGGCGCACCCGGACACGGCCACCACCTACAACAACATGGCCAGTGTCTACAAGAGCCAGGGCCAGTACGAGCAGGCGCTCGAGTACCACGGCAAGGCGTTGACGATCTATTTGGCGACGCTTGGGGAGGCGCACCCGGCCACGGCCATCACTTACAACAACATGGCCCTTGTCTACGACAAGCCGGGCCAGTACGAGCAGGCGCTCGAGTACTACGGCAAGGCGTTGACGATCTATTTGGCGACGCTTGGGGAGGCGCACCCGTACACGGCCACCACCTACAACAACATGGCCAGTGTCTACGACAAGCAGGGCCAGTACGAGCAGGCGCTCGAGTTCTACGGCAAGGCGTTGCAGATACAATTGGCGACGCTGGGGGAGGCGCACCCGCTTACGCGCCAAGTTCAAGCGGCTGTTGGCCGGTTAAAGGCAGCCAGGTAGATTGTGCTGGCGCACCACCTTGGATGGTATTGAACAGAGACATATCGTTTGCCTCTCTTTGCACGACGTCTCCATCAGACCGACTAGACACGTTCATCCAGTCCCGTTACAGCTGTCCTTGGGCAGAGCGTGCAGGTGTCACCCTATTTTGTAGTTGTTGTCGTGATGATTCTTGTGCTGTAACCATGTAAGTTAGGTTAGCTCTGGCCCTAGATCCGGCCCAACTTTACCACGCTGGCTCTAGCCCCAGGTCATGGTGACGCGAGCAGATGACGGCGGCGATGCACCACGGGCGGCTCATCTTTAAGATCTGGGCGTTGGGTTGGTGCGGCGTTTTGCTCTGGCTTTCAAGAAGAAGCAATTGAACATGTGTGAGGTGCAGTCCAAATTCCTATGAACTTTTATTCAGACTCGAGAAACAGCGGTCTCACTCCCAAACAAGCCAAAAACACCTGCAAACGACTTTTGAAGAGCTGGGTTTTGTGCATTTGGAGAAGAAAAAGTTAAATTTGTGCTTGCTGTCTGAGCATGCGAGCTGTAACTCTGACTCATCAAAGATCGAGAAGGTGAACGAAATGGATAATGTTGAACTATGACGGCAGTCGTGGCGCGTCACCGGAGTACCCGATCAAATTCGGGGCCAACTCCATTCGTCACAGATAAACAAGTTGAGAGACATCTTGACTGCACCTCACTTACATGTAAACCGATGGTCTTTTTTTTGGAATTTTTTTTTTATTCCAATCCATGGCCACGTCCCCTCGATCCCCATGGGGGCGGTTGTCTGAGGGGACTTTTTGTGGTTGTCGTGGGCTTTGGAGGCTGGTTCGAGGCACCAGTTGTGGGAGATGTGTGCCATGGCGTCGGGATGTTGCTTGGGTGTTTGAACTTTGAGGTGATCTTGCTTGGTTTTATATGTGAGCCAGATTTGAGCACCAGACGGCGACGATGCTGCGCTGGTGCTCCATCTGGCGGGGTCTTGAGCGGACACGGATATTGGCAGCTCTGGCTGAACTCTGGCTGGCGACTCTGAGGCGGACTGCGACTGCGGGGGGAGGGATCGGGGCGCGAGGTGGCGAGGGGGGATTTCTTCGGGTGTCGTGGGCTACAGCGGCTGGCTCGAGGTGCCCAAGGCACCAGTTGTGGGAGATGTGTGCCATGGCGTCGGGATGTTGCTTGGGTGTTTGAAGTCTGAACCCTATTCCGCTGGCTCTGGTGTCGGCCCGAGGGGTGGTGTGGCGCTCTGCATTGGGTGCTGTGGGTGCTAGCCGAGGGCCAAAGACCAAGGTGGGCTTTTTTTCTCCAAGCGGCCAGGCCTAGGCGATGCTGCGGACAAGCTGGGCGTTGAGCCAGGCGGGTGCCGGGTGCCACGGCGTCGTGCGCTGTCGGGATGATTTGGACGCAGTGTCGTTTAAATAAAACACTTGAATTTGTCACTGGGTCTGGAGCCCAAAAAAACAACTTACTCTGGTTGTGCTTGCTTTCTGAGGGGTCGTGGTGTCGAGAGCGTGAACGGCAGGCTTGTTGGAGCTGGGGGTTTGAAGTGCATTGATGTGTTGAAGAGCGGCGAAGGCAGTGCCATGTGTCTGGTTCAAGCCAGGATCAGGGCATTGTGATGTTGGCTGAACGGAGATCGAGGTCGTTGGCGCGCTTGGAAAAAAAAGATTGCGGTGACCACGTTTGTGTGAGCTCGAGCTTTGTGAGCGAGGGTGGACAAGGCTGTTTTGTGGGCGGAGCTTGAAATCATTGTGCGCGATGGCCCGGCGCGGCCTAGCACCAACCTGTTGGCAGCCACTGTCATTGACTTGGGAGGCCGTACGAGACGAGCCGTTTGGCGAAATGTCAAAGCCTACACATTTGAGGGTTTTTTTTATTTTTTTGTTGGACATGTTTCTCCCTTGGCATGCGATGCAGTATGACGCTACTTTGAGGCCGCTACTTTGGCTATGCTTTCTGGACTGTGGTCTTGATTGATGTGCGGCATTGACTGGTGGCGGCCACGACCAGGGAAGCAGCTGACACTCGGCCTGTGCAGACGGAAGCGTACTTTGGGATGATTTGCCAGCCTCTTGGGCCGGGTGAACACGCTCAACAGACGGAGGACTGGTGTCGGATGAAGAAGAGCCGAGGGATATGATTGTGAGGGTCGGGCCCGTCGGATGGTCGTGCTGCAACTGTCAGACGAACAAGTTGGAGGCCCCTCGCGTTGGCGCTGCGACGGAAAGCGTGACGGTTGGCCATGCACATGAATTTACAACAACAATTGTGTCGGCTCGAGTTTGAGTGTGCGGGTTGGTGTCATTTTTGTCGATTTGAGATTCAGTCGATTGTGGTTTAAGAATGGAAGAAGAAGAAAGAAGAAAAATCACGGCTCGGGACCATTTTGCCAGAGCCTGGTTGGGGCGGGGGTTGGATCTAGGCGGGGGAGGGGTTGTTGAGGGTTTGGTGTCGGACATGGACATTTGTGCACGTCGCGGGCCGTGCGTGATTTCTGAGCCTGGTTGGGGCGGGGGTTGGATCTAGGCGGGGGAGGGGTTGTTGAGGGTTTGGTGTCGGACATGGACATTTGTGCACGTCGCAGCCCGTGCGTGATAATTGCACAAGTTAGTTTGAGAGCCTAAACCCTCACGAATTCTAGGTGTCCCAATCGAATTTTGAATTTGAATTTTGAATTTGAAGAAGTGCCAAATATGCTGGAGCGAAGTGCTTCCCGGAAACTCAACAAATTTTAAATTTTGAATTTTAATGAGCATCAGATGAACTAGCAACCCAAAGTGTGCTCGAAATCACTTACTACATGGCAAGACACAGTGTGATTTAAGTCACAAATAGAGTCCTTGAAGTGTACCTAAAGTCACATCTAAATGATATGATACGTTTCTGCGGACAGAACATAATTGTGTGAGGCGCAGTCGAAATTCCTATGAACTAGTCAGACTCGAGAAACAGCTGTCTCTTTCCCAAACAAGCCAAAAACACCTGCAAACGACTTTTGAAGAGTTGGGTTTTGCGCATCTGATCATGTAAATTTTTTTTTCTGGGCTTGATGTCTGAGACAAGTTATGGTTGTTTTATGCAAGGGGTAGTTGTCTCTGACTCATCAAAGATCGAGAACGCGAACGAAATGAAAATGTCAGACTTTTTTGGCAGTCGTGGTGGCAGCGTCGTGGTGGGAGTACCCTATCGAATTCCTCTCACCTCACCAACGCTCATGGTCGTGTCCATTCGTCAGAAAAACAAGTTACTAGGAGTTTTGACTGCGCCTCACACGTATCATACTATTATTTTGTATTTTCACTGCTGGTCATATTTTGCACCCAAAACATCTGACGTTTGGCTCTGTAACGGTCGGGACATCTAATGTAAGACAAAATGGATTGTCAGACGGTAAGGCCAGTCGACTGACACAAGTTGACTGCATCCCTTGACCCATTGTGTCATTGGTTGCTTCCGCTGATAGGCCCAATCCAAACAAGCTGCAAGAACCCCCATTTCTTGCTGAACGACCCCTCCATCCCACTTTGTCACACTTTACCCCAACTGACGCGAACGCAGTGACGGTACCCCGCTTCCGCCGCCGCCGCCGGCCTGTCCGCGCTTCAAGGTGCCGCTGCCCCTACCCAAATTTATATCCAACCGCATGGCACCCTCTGTCGGTCCCCCCTCGGGGGGACCGCATATCAAACTGGATTATATACAGAGAAGATTAGCATGGCCCCTGCGCAAGGATGACACGTTAAAGCATGAAGCGTATAACCAATTTTTTTCGACGGCGAGGGCGCGAGTTTCATCGAGGTAGTCCCTGCGCAAGGATGACACGTTAAAGCATGAAGCGTATAACCAATTTTTTTCGACGGCGAGGGCGCGAGTTTCATCGAGGTAGTCCCTGCGCAAGGATGACACGTTAAAGCATGAAGCGTATAACCAATTTTTTTCGACGGCGAGGGCGCGAGTTTCATCGAGGTAGTCCCTGCGCAAGGATGACACGTTAAAGCATGAAGCGTATAACCAATTTTTTTCAACAAAATCGGCGACCATCGACCATCTAGACAGACAGACAGACAGACACGGCACGTTAAAGCATGAAGCATATACCCAATTTTTTTCAACAAAATCGGCGACCATCGACCATCTAGACATCATCAGACCAGCTCAAGCCAAGCCGCCTACGGCGTCAATAAGGTAGGGTTTCCCTCTGGGGGTTCCCAATAGATTAATCTCTCTTGAGTGTAAAGGATGGATAGTAGTATTCTGTCTCAAAAAAAAAAAAATTAAAAAAAATTTCAGAATCTGGAACATTGCTCTCTCTTCCTCTCTTTTAAATTTTAACCTTTCACATCTCTCTTGAGTGTAAAGGGTGGATAGTAGTATTCTGTCTCAAAAAAAAAAAAAATTAAAAAAAAATTTCAGAATCTGGAACATTGCTCTCTCTTCCTCTCTTTTAAATTTTAACCTTTCACATCTCTCTTGAGTGTAAAGGATGGATAGTAGTATTCTGTCTCAAAAAAAAAAAAAATAAAAAAAAAATTTCAGAATCTGGAACATTGCTCTCTCAACTTCCCTTTACATTTCAGCGGGGTTTCCCGTCTCGTTCACTGGCTCGGGGGAACATTGAAAGGGATTGGTATCAAGATCAATTGGCGCAAGCGTCACGTCTATTACTTCTTCTTCACGATGGGTTTGATTCTACCCTTCTGGGAGGTTTGGGGTTCGACATCAGACCCAATGTCCATCCGACTCAAACGATCAGCTGCACCAGGCACATCAGGCAGTTTCACTGGAGTCACCTTGTACGAAAGAAAAGTAAGTTGCTCGAGTGAGACTGTCTGAAGCGCGTCAACTGCCGCGCCAAGACTTGCATGACGATACTCTTCATCCTGCTCTTGAAGCTGCGCCGTGGGTTCATCGAGAGAGCCTTCTCTACCCCCCTCGATTGGTTTCAGTTCCACACGAGGAGCTGGTAAAGCAGCGTCAAATTCGGTCTCCGACGCGATGCCCCGTTTGGTAAAAGACGGGCGGCATCCTAGCAAAGCAGTGCCGGGGGTATCCTTGACGTAATTTTGGATTGCCTTCACGTGTGACGTCACGAAGGCATAGTTGGCTGATGGGCAGAGCAAGAGGATTGGCATTTGAGTAAGCAAATGGCAATACTGCATTCTCTTCCTGAGGGTGCTGATCGACAGCTGCAGCTCTCGTGAAACGCCCCAGAGGAAGGTGTCGGGGGGCGGGAATGCCTTCATTCCTTGCTGGAGGAAATGTCCGGAATTGAGAATCTGAATGCGCTTTTGAGTCTCCAATTGCTGGATGTTGATCTCGTTCTCCTTGAAACGTTGCATGAATTCAGCTGCCGACTTGACGCCATCAAGTGTTACCTGCCACGATGATGTTGGTGTTTAGTCATTGCCAACTGGGGCTCAAGAAGCTCGGGGGGGGGATAGCACTAATACTCACCTGCTCTGTGCAAGCCACTGAGATCTCATATTCAGCGTTGTGAACAGCCTGCTGAGCCTCGTCTTCAATCTTCATGAACAACGCCGTGAGCGCGCTCTTCTTGGAAACTGGGGGAGGCTTGATTGAGTTGCCTTTTTGTTTGTTCTTGTTCTTGCTTGGGTAGTCTATCTGTGAGGCATCGCGGGACTCTTCCAGGCCTTCTTGAGCAATCTGACGGAGTTCCAACATCATGGACCTAAACAACTTGCTGTCCTCAGCATTTTTCTTGGACAGGTTGTCAAAAGCCTTGGCGACACTAAGCTTGGCGACGTCATCCTCGAGTGCATCGTTGAGCACTCGCAGGGATTCCAGGAGGTCTTTCCCAGCTGAAAAGTCGCGAACAACGCGGCGCGGTTTGGGAGCGGAAAAGCGGCTAGACATGGCGGGGGGGAAAGAAAAAAATGCCACTGGCTCAGACCGCCTCAAGAAGCTAGTGTCATGCTGAGCTCAGCGAAGTCCGAACATGAGTCCGAACTGCAATAGTGCGGACTTGTTTTATAATCGATTATAAAACGAGTCCGCAATAAGTTCAAACCTCGACCCATTTTTTTACCCTTATAATCGATTATAAAACGTGTCCGCAATGAGTTCAAACCTCGACCCAATTTTTTACCCTATCAATGTCCGCACTCTCTTATTTGTACTTAAAATAAGGGGGTGATGACTCTTTGTTTTTATAAGTCATCGTACTTGTCAGCTAGCTCCTGGGGCACTGGCTTGGTAAAAGTTACAAAGTGACAAATGAAGTTTGGTAAAAATTACAAAGTGACAAATGAAGTTTGGTAAAAATTATAACGTGGCAAATGAAGCTTGGTAACAAAGTGAAATACATCTGAATTGGTAACTGTCTGGGGCATTAAGAACATGTTTGGCACAATGCCTCGTAATCCGCAGGGATATTACCAGATGCATCCCAGTCCTCTTTCGCCTGTAACACATAATCCAGATCCACATCACCACCACATGCCATGCAAATAATGTCATCCTCTACTCCGGAATCATTGGCAATATCTTCTTCGACTTGCATCCATTGGTCGCTCATTCGATCAAACCTATTGTTGAGCACTTCCGTTACTTCCATAAAATCCATAATATCACCATTGAATTCAGGTGATTGGATATGCTCCTCCAGATGATTCAATATACGATCTATCATATCTACATCAGTATTTAGTGGAAACCTTGATACTAAACTTCTTGCCAATGCGTCAAACCGATCCCTCAGCTGTTCCTTAATAGATAACAGCTCAACATCAGGTGACATATGTGATTGGGAGATATCCTCCAAATATCCCAGTACACGATTCAATAACTCTACTTCATCCATTTGATGATTTAATATGATCAATTTTCTTCACGTTCAGTATTCTCTACCCACTCTTGTGATAGATATTCAAGGGGCAATTCAAAGTCTGCATACACACGACTGGACCGCACATCGTCCACATTGAAATATATCTTTCCTTCCCTAGAAAAATAGTACTCATCGAGATATCCTGAGATATAATTGATTTTACCCCCTTTATATGAGACTTCAAATTCTCCATAATCATCCCTGCAAAATGACTGTATCACACCATTACTGTCCCATGATGTCTCTTCAAATGAATCTTTATTAGAGTATTTCTTGCAATAAGTCAGGACTCCATTTTTATTGTATCGCTCTATGTTTATATTGTCACTGTATTCCTCATTTTCCTTATCATATGCATTCCAGTTTTTCTCTTTCACACTACCATTCTTATGATAAGAAATAAAATTAGGTTCCTTGCTGTGCCTCGCAATGGTTCCATCCTGATACCAAATAAGACAATCAACGCTACCGTTACTATTATAAACGGTTAGCGCAGGTTTATCAGCAAAACTATGTAACCTACCCCCTCTACCTAACAATTCAATACGTTCGACCTTGCCATCTTTTTTGATTTCACGTTCTGTCATTTGTCCACTCATTACTATATTTATTATTAACATTTTTTTTTATAAGTCATCGTACTTGTCAGCTAGCTCCTGGGGCACTGGCTTAGGTTTCTCCTTTTCTTGTGCCTTTTGCTTTTGTATTTCCAGTGCCTTTTCCAGTGCCTTTTGCTTGACGGTTTCCTCTATGCGATTTTGGCTATCGGTTTGCACAATCTTCATGACCAGTTTGAGACCCAGATCGGCTTTTGGTCCATAGTTTAATGTGTTGACGCCGTTTTCGATGATAATCTCTTTGATGCAGCGCTTGACGTCCTCATCCTCCATCAGGGTTTTGGTTAGCCCTTGTACTTTGAGACCCAAGGCAACGAGGATGTGCTCGATAACTTTACTGCCGGTGGTAACCACGTTATTGGCTAACTTCATACTGGTTTGTTCATTGATGCTGTTGCGGACATGGAATTGTATAAAGTCTAGCATTTTATCCAGATCAGTCTGGTTTTTGGTGTAAAGACTAACAAGCCACTTTTCAGTGTCGGGTTCGCCCTCATGACCTTTGGTTTTCTTTTTAGGAATAATATGGAG
Source organism: Monosiga brevicollis MX1 (assembly GCF_000002865.3). NCBI lineage: Eukaryota > Choanoflagellata > Craspedida > Salpingoecidae > Monosiga > Monosiga brevicollis. Next base: position 1,718,545 of record NW_001865041.1, on the reverse strand, counting down.
TTGTTCCAGTTGAGGGAAATGCATTAAGTACAGCCTAATTTTTTGTACGGTGACCATTTGCTGTTCATCGCGTTCTTGTTCCGGTGTCTTTTCCTTCTTGAGTTTGGGCATTTTAGTCCACCAAGACTTGCCGTGTCCCAAGATGGTGCTGCCTTTGACCACTGGGTCTTGTTGTGGTTTGGATACGGGTGGTTGTGCTAAGGTCTTGGGCTGAAACAGATCTATGTCGCCAAATAATTCGTCCACCATGGCAGCTTTTCCTCCGCTGGATTTTGACATTAAGGATCCTAACATACTTTCCTTTCGAGCATCGGCTCCCACGTCCATGAACAGTTCGGGTCTCTCCCCCGCCAAAAAGTCGTCCTGGATTGCCGGAGCAGTTCCGACATTTTCCGGTTGGGAGTAATTGATGGGAATTTCCTGAGTTACTTGCTCGGGCTGTTTCTTGGTCACAGTGACGGTTTGCTTAGAAATTGGTTTTGGCTGGGGTTCCTCCACCGATTCCGGGTTTAGATTTTGTTTTTTGTAGGTATAAAATGTGGATCTTTTGATTCCGGGATTTTCGGCAAGTATGTCTTTTAGGGGTTTTCCCGATTGGTAGTCCTGGAGAGCCTGAGCATATTCTTGAGAGTTTTTAGGCATATATAATATATGGACGTCAATGAAAAACTGGACAATTTTAAGAGGTTTGTAAAAGAGGTGTCTCGGAATGGCGAGACTATTAAGGAATATGAAAACATAAGCTGGTTGAAGATGCAGGGTCTTGCTTATGTGCTTTTAATCCCACAGCGCCACAATTTGGATATGGTAGTGGGCGAAATGCAAAAGAAACTGGATTTTGATGATGAACACAAGGGCAAGTTCAAGCGCTATTTAGCATTTTTCATTGAGTATTTGGTAGGCGAAGCTCCTAGTGACGAAGAGCCAAAACAATTGACGTATGAGGAACATTTAGCAAAGATCATGGCTATGGAAAATAAGTAAAGTTCCTTAAGGTATATGAAAGCACACAAAACGAGTGTCGTAGGTCAAAACTCAGGTTCCATGCTAGTTATGAAGCAAAACTTGATCGCGGATGCTGGCAAATTACAGAGTGATATTGAGCAGGTGTTTAAGGATCAAGAGGATATCCTAACACGACCCAATATCGGCTACAGCCTAGCACTGACTGTCCTGGCTACTTGCGCTACAGCCTATTACCATGGCACCGACGAAGTAGCCAAGCTTGGGCTCAAGGCGGTTTACGCTGCCCTGGCTCAAATCTTTGGTATCAACGTAGGTCTAGCCGTGGGTTCAGAGCATGTCGATAATATTGCCTTTGCTGGGGGTTATTATTTGCTAACTGGCATGAGCGGCAACCTCCAACAATTTAATCAAAACAACGGTGTCGAAGCCTTGGTGGGTGCCGTGACAGGTTATGCTGCCAACTATTATTTCAGCAAGAATAATAATAAAGGTAATTAATATATGATCGTATTCCTACACGTTTCAAGTTCCAGTTTTACGGCGGAATTGCCGGGTTCGCTAATATGGAACAGGTGTTATCTGGAGAGCACCAACCTGAAATCCACTGCGGAATCCAGTGCCGTAGCAGTGAAGGTATGTATCGACAAGATTACCAGGGCTTGTGTCCTGACCGGTGATGGCGATCCAACTCAAGAGGCGGTCTCATTTTTCGTCACGGACGATGATTCCACGCATCCTCCCCAGCAAGTCATTATCAACGGTGCTCCCAATGAGCCTTTAGAACGATTAAATGTGGAAGTTGAGGGGATCGGGGGTCTGGCTTTGCAAAGCGATAGCTTTATGGTGCTCCGCTTTGAGTGCGATTAGACTTAAAAATAAATTTCCATAGAAAAGTTATTATATGGAAATTCACTATGAACGCTTATCCACCTTGCTCCGGAAACCCGCACCGATAGTGGAATGTCTTCACGATAAATGTAGCGACATTGACGACATTAATGGATGGATCTATTGCCATGAATGCCGGGATTATTTTCCCTATCAAGAAATGGTGACAGAATTCCCTGTAGATATGCAGTGTTACAACAATCAATATTCCTCGGTTAAGAATTTTGTTAAACATTTAGAGAGTTGGCAATGCCGATTTCCTGAGCTACCCGAGTACCAGCCTATCCGACAAGCTTATATTCGTTTTATGGATGCCTACGCCAAGTGTATTCAAAATTTCAGAACCCGTTTCATGAAAAGGGGCAAGCCAGCGGGCAGGCAGCGTAATCTTTTTGGTAACAAATATACTTTGTATCGTTTGGCTAAAATTATTGCTGAGACGGACTCTCGTTATCTGATGTGGGTTTGGGCGGTTCGACCGGAATTGCCAGTGGGTGCTCGTCGGTCAGAACTAGATGACCATTGGATTGAGTTAGAGCCAATGTTCCCCGCTGAGTGGCGATCAAAGCACGCACAATTTCAGCCGTTGTTTCGTCCACATTGTGAAAAGTCAAGGTGACGCGTTGACTACGACAGCAGCTACTAGAGATAGTTACTTGGTTACCTTCCCATCGGCATTTGAAAAGATTTTTTAAAGCCCTGAACATGCTATATATTATATGAGCACATTCATGATTGACTATCTGGTACAACCAGCCCTGGTGGGTCTCTATGTCCTAGGTAAAGATGTTTTATACGACGAATACCTACCCGATAATCCACATGTGTTAATTGACGTCGCCACCAACATGTTTGCTAAGTTAGTGTCAGCTGTGGTAACGGTCGAGTTTCTAGTGCCCTATACCACGCCCTTGGCTACCTGGATAGAACCCCTGTTTCACGGCGCAATTAACGGTGCTATCAAGCATCAATTTATCGACACTGACAGTCTTAATGCCATTAGTTTTGTGGAACAGGGTTTCCAGCAGGTGCAACCCACTGCCCTACGCCCCACCGGTCGAGTCCGCACAGTCCCCCCGGTTCACACGTATACTTTTGAAAATGGGTTTTTAGAGGGTGCAGGTTACAACTTGGCAGCTAAGCTGACAGTATTGCCTATAGAGAAGCTCATGGAATAAGGCATTTCTGGAATTTGAATGAGTTTATGAAACATAATAGTATATGGCAAGTGATCCAAAACTCAACAAGGACTTTGACAATCGCTATGATAATGCCGATCTCCAAATGGATCGAAGGGCTAAGGATATTGCGGCGGCTTATACCGAATACGACGAGATGAAAGCTTACAAAATGTATCTAGAAACCTTGGAAACAGAAGCCCGCGTTAGAGATCCCGGTGACCCCACTTCAGTTGAGATGACAGAAATAAAGGCAGATGGCACGGTTGAAAAGAAAACCGTAAAAATCACTGAATTACTGCCCAAACGCAGTGAGTTTGAACAAGCCCGTCGCGCTGTCATTGTCAAAATCAATAAGCTTAATGAAGCTGATTTAAAGCAAATGTTTGCCGAGTTCGAAACCGAATCCATCTGGGAATTAAGTTCTAAGGTAACCAATTTCCTTCTTGACAAGCGTCGCCGCAATCGCGTGGCTAAACGATTTGAGGCTTAAGTAATTTAATTTTCAATGTGCTCTAGGCATTCAATGTGCTCGAGGCATTCATATTTGTTAAGAATATATGAGTGTCTCAGAAAGACAAGGAAACAGTCGTCTTCACTTTCCCCACCTTAAGTCGTTAGTGGATCTCGAGAAAAATGTGACCCCCGTTTTTAATGGTTTGTATCGCTTCAAGAGACCTGAACATGCCGTCACTGCCGGCAGCTTAAGGCACGTTATTCACGAATTACAACCCAAGGTAGCTCCACCAGCTACCTTTTTCAACAGTGTCAACCAGTATATCGATGTGGACCTGCCCAAGCACATCCACTACGTTAACCAGACCGATCTTCATCTGGTTTTGACCAACAATGACATGGCTGGTGACAACTTTAATAGCATGCCCAGCAATTTGTTTTCGCGTATCGACATCCGGGTCGGCAATGAAATTAAGCAAACCGTTACTGATTTGGAGCAGTGGATGGATGCCGTAATTTACAAAGATCCCTGGGAACACGAACGCCATCAAGAGGCTAAGGTGTATGACGCTGCTAACTATGCCGTGGATTCCACCGCTGTTTTCGGCGCCTTGTCGGACAGTCCCACTATTCGCATCCCCATCACCTCATTGCTGACTCAATGCGGCATTCCCTTGGCTACGTGTGACGAGCAAGTTACGCTCCGGTTTTATTCCCAAGTGGCTAGCAACGTGCTAAATACAGGTAACATAGCCCTTAAGGAGTTTAAATTCATGCTTCGGGAAATCCGGGGTGATGACAGCGCCCTGCAGCAGATCTCCAAACCCAACCTGGACTGGCGTTTCCTAGAGCCCAAGCACGAGGAAAAGACCCTGAGCTTGACCGACGGGTCTACCACCACCTGGGTGCTCAACAACTTTAGCCCGGATGACCTGTGCTCCCACATGTGGGTTTTTGTCCGCAACACCAACCTAGCTGGTGCCAACCGTGATACCATGTTGAGTGATGTTATTGACCGCATCTGGTTGGAGGACGAATCCGGGCACAACCTGACCAACGGCATCCAATGGAAGGCTCCTGAGCTGCTGGCTATCAACTATCCCGATAACTTTAATAACACCGCCAGCCAAAGCCACGGTCTCTATCTGGTCTACTGCCCAGCCACCGACCCCCAAGCCGATTACCGCGAAGGTGTTATGTCCGGTGCCCAGCCTCTGGTTCGTAACATGAAACTACGTATTACTGCCCAGGCGACTGGAAACTATAACTGCACCGTTGTAGCCATGTGCTATAAGCACTGCCGCGTCCAAGGCGGACAACTCATTGTTCAATAATTAAATTAGCTTAGTGTGTTAATAATAAACCATTTGATGATTTATTATTATCAATTAAATTTTAACCATATTTATTGTAAAGATATTTGCCTCCGTAGTAGCCTCCTACTGAAACCGCTGTCAGAATTGCCATAGTTTGCAGTTTCATGGTCAAGAGCTGACCGCTCCATTCATTGAAGGCAAGGGCATAGGTGAGGTCACCACTGTTTCTCCAATGGTAATCGGCACGTCCAAAATAACGTCCCTTGCTGTTGCCACTACCGGCTAGTACACGGGTGCTCCAGGGTAAAAAGGACAAGCCAAGCAGCGCGCCCTCCTGCATACTTTTCTCGTATTGTTCCTGGGTGAATTCCGCAGCCCAAATATGCTCGCCAGCCTCGTACGCACTTATTGAAGGGGCAATCTGGGGGTACTTGTCCTTGTCCCATAATTCACCGTGTTCAGTTAAGGCGGTTTCAGGATCTGCTTGGTGTGTCCAAACCTCTGTGCCGTCTATGAAGTTGAGAGCATAGGGTTCACCAAGGGCATGCTGTTCAGTGCTGATCATTCCTAAAGGATCGCCTGTAAGCATCATGAAGTTGTAGTAGATATCTGACAAAAATAGTCCTGGCATATACTATAATGCATTCAGCAACTCTAATTGCTCAGATTGTAGATCACCAGATTCATAAAACTACCTAAAGCCATATAGGCAAACTGGTTTCGCTCCCTCCTTTGTGCCTCTGTCATGACATAAGCCTGTCCTAGAACCAATAACAATATAGCCGGATCCACACTCTTCTCCAATGCCTTCTTAAATTCACCAGGGACATACTGGCATATTCCCCCGCATTGACAGCCGCAGGCGTTTTGTGTGAACTGGTTGGGGGCAGCCATTGCATCCATTTGTCTCTTCAAATTGTAGTAATATTGATCCATATATTATAGATGAAATATTTTTGTGAAAAGTGCGGCAAGTTTTTCAAGACCAGGCAGGGATACGTTGAACACGGCTGTAGGAAAACGAAGAAAACCAAAAAGCCCAAGTTAGATCCAAATACATTTGCTGGGGGCATACTAGCGAGTCTTTACGCCGAAACCCGAGGTAAAGGTTACAGAGCCTTCAAGCAAATTTCGGGCAAGAAACCCGATCAGGGGCTAACACAAAAACTGCCAAAACTAGCCTCAGGGGAAGCTCCCGGGAAGAAGCCTGGTGCAATGGGCGCAGCAGACAAGGCGATCAAGTAATGTCAATCGAGGGCATTCATTAAAATTGAAAGCTGTATTCAAATATAATATACTATGAATACAATGAAAGACATAAAACTCCGTTCTTATCTTTGGCATGATCATCACACTGATCTAGAATTAGACATGTATGTTTCTGGGGCTGAGGATGGGAAATTAAGATTCATAATAGAACAGCACAAACTTACACCCATGACCCCGGAGATATACAAATTAGAACATAACACCATAGATTATTTCAACGCTCGTCTCAAATTAAAGGAGCAGTTAGAACATGCGATTATATTCGATTACAATCATAAGCTGACTGACGAGCGTGATGTTAAACTGGAATTTATCGACTGCAACTGGTTTGCAATTGGGGTAGTTCTGAAAGAGTCCGCCGGAGGTTTTAGTGCAAATGAAATTATCAAAGAGGTAACTTCACTTTTCCATCAAAACTGCAATGGATATATAATTTGCGAAGGGTTGTGTTAGCAGCTCATACCCTGGGAATCATCATGACGCCATTGATCTTGCGCATCTGTCCTAGCCGCTCAATAGAAATATACTTTCCCTCTGAATCAAAATACGAATCTTTTAATTCTCTTTTTGGTATATTTGCGACTCCAGGAACTTGCAGGCAAGTTGGGCTCTGGCAATCTTGTCCATTGGTTTTCCATTATACTCTACCTATTGTGTTTCTTCTAAGAGAAATCATAATAAAAATGATTTTGAATCATTTTTATTATTAAAGACCTAATTACCACCTAATAGCTATATTACCATGACGTCGTTGCCGCCTTTGCTGCTGACTGGGAGCTCTGATCGTATAGCGGTAATGCTCAGGGATGGGATAAGCCTTGACTACCTTGACCTTGTCTTCAGTTGCATCAGTGCAGTTGTTGTAAAAAACAAACTGGTAGTCCTGGGTGTTTGCCAGGGTAAACTCATGCAGCTGTTTATAATCCTCAAATTCGGAGATGCTCATAAACGGGAAAATATTATTTTGGATCGCGGCTTTACCTAACTTACGCCAGAAAATATAATCCACATTGCTACGAATAGTCGGGCTGACGGCGTTGTTACTGATCTGACTACTAAGGATCACGGTAATACTATAATGCCGACCAGCACTAGCTAACCATTCCAGGACTTCGTAACGCTTGGTGACCACAATGTCATCAAAAACCAGCAGGACATGATACTTCATTTTTGTTTGCGTCTGTGACCGGATCAGGTTGGATATAAAGTTATTCATAATTTCTGGTTTGGGATTAAAAATGGCTTTACGATCAAAAAAACTGTAACTGTGGTTGGTGGTCTGATTTAAGGCGGCAGTGGCACTAAAAAGATAGGCAAAATGACATCGCTGGTCTGGCGGTGCCGCTTCCATGAAATAATGAATCAGGCTGGCGATAAGCACTGATTTGCCGCTACGGCGTTGTGACATCAGTGTGATAAAGGTATCCCGTTCCAGGTTAAGATTTTGAACATTCATGAGCTCTTGGCGGGCTTGACTTTCCGATATTTCCTCCATATATAATATATGGATGATACAAATATTCAGACTGCACAAAGCGTTGAGAAACCTGAAGACATTGAAGAATCGATTCCTGAGACGACTGCGGACGTGGCTACAGAGGCTACGGGACTCCCTCCTGATAGTGATGGGGGGGACGCTGATAGTGTACCTGATGCTTCGGAATCTAGTCCGACATTGCAGGACCAAGTTCAAGCAGCGCCGACTCCGATGCCCGATCTCACCGGCTTTGCCAACCAAATCAGGAGTGACTTGGTCGATGTTCACAAGGAAGCCATGCAAAATTTAGCCGACCAATACCAAAACAAACTAAACGGCATGTTTGCTGATCGCGCCCGTGAACTGTTGCAGCGTAGCCAGACGGGTACTGCATTCTTCAGAACCGGTCATGCCATTGCCCGAGCCGCCTTAGAGGATGAACTAGATTAAACAAATATAATAGTATATGGGCTACTCGTTTTCTGATTTTATGAGCGATCTTACTAAACCAATCGGTGCAATTGTGCAAGTTCCAGGACAACTACTAGGAGGTGTTGGAGGGTCATCTCTCCTTGGAGGTAGTGGTGGACTGCTGGGTGCCGGTTTAGACCTCACTGGTCTGCCCCAATTAGCCATGGAAGGCTTGCTTATCTTTGTCGGGGTGGAACTCTTGTTTAAAATCATCGACCGGATCTAATTAATGTGCTTGTAAGGCATAAAGTATAGTAGTAATGGTCTGGAATCCATTTTCAGCTAGTTCATGGAAAAAGGTGGGCGATGATTTCGTTAGCGGTGTGACGGCAGGACAATGTGATGGCGGGGGCTGTGGCAGTAGCAAAGCGCATTCAGGTAACGTATATAAAGACCTAGGTGACGCCGCGGTTTCTGCCGTCACCTTTGGGCAATGTGATGGTGGCGGCTGCGGTAGCAAAAAAGCGCATTCAGGCAGCATATATGAAGACGCCTATGATTCTGTTAGGAGTACCACGCAAAGCGCCCTGCAGGTCTCCAGTCAGATTCCTGTCGTGGGACCCGTGGTGGGGGTTGGGTTGTCCTTAGCAACCAAGATTCCCGGTGTAGGGGGTTTACTAGGCAGCTTTCTGGGTGTCACGCCCCCAGATCCCTCTGTGCAGGATGCCCTTAACAATGGGCAGCAACTACCCGATGATGCCACAGCGGAACAAAGATTGGAGTACTGGTTTTACTCACAACCACAATCCACCCAACAAATAATTTTGTACGGTGCATTGGGTTTGGGGGCATACATCACCCTCGAGCTCTTAATCGACCTCATTGATTTGTTGATTTAACATTTAAATTAACTAAGGGTTTTAAAATGTAAAAAAATAACTAATTACAATAAGTAATGGAGGGTTCTTTCACTATAGCAGATACTTGGTTACGAACTTATGGTCAGGGTATTGTTAGGGAATATCGAATTGGTAATGACGTTCCTATTTGGATAGTAGAAGACGGATTCGTGAAATATACTAATTTGAACAACAATAAAGTCACCTATCATAAGCGAAGCATACTCGCTGGCTTGACACGGCAACCAATGTCTAATCTACCATATGAGTGGTAAGGGAGTATTGAAATCTTGCAAGCTCGTCATTATACATTATCATATACAATAAAGTATTGTAATAATTCCCCTAGGTTATATTTTCTTATATAATCTCCCATATAACATGGCATAGCATTTCATTTTTAATTGATTTAAAAAAATTATCATATTACTTATATAATGACGAAGCGTGTAAGTACAAGAAATGGTAAAACACTTCGTATTGAATGGCTCAATGACAAGGGAGAGTATCATCGGTCCGATGATGAACCTGCCGTTACTATCTATAACAAAGACGGCAGTATGGGATGCCAGATTTGGTACCAGAATGGGTCGATACTTAGGAATGAGGACGATCCGGCATTTATCTCATATTACCCCAATGGTGGTGTTAAGGAGAAGAATTGGGTTTGGCGGGTTGACTGCGATTACGATGAAGATGGCAACAGATATGATTTTGTTCGTAAGTACAAGGAACGGAAAGAAAAGTATTCCAAAGATGGTGTCAAATATTATTATTATTTGGAGTATCTTCATCGTGTGACAGAGAAAAAATATGACAAGGACGGAACTATACTGTCCATTTCTGAGCGAGAAAAAGGGAAAGACGAAAAGGAATGTTTTTTCATTCAATATCGAGGTGGTTTGATTGATTACGTTCATACTACCAGCGGTATTTATTTGAAGGTAGAAAATGGCAAATATATACTTAAAATAAATAATGGCAGTTGGTATGCCCTGCCACCCCAACTGTTTGAACAGTGGGTAGATAATACTGAGTTGCTACCATGAACTGAATGCTATGTTCTCCCATCTCTCTCGATAATTTTGATTGAAATATACCAGCCCCAATCCAGTAAGACCTATGGCAGCCAGGACGAGAGCCGTATGTTTATGGTAGTAGCTCCAGGCATCGTCCTCGTATTCCTCAAAACTATAATTCCAAGCGCCTAGACCTTGTTTCTGGTTATGCGCTTGGTCTTCAAACTGCTTTTTGTGGTGCTCAAGGCGGTTGTGGTATTGTTGCTTTCGTAAAGATTCTGACATTGCTATATAATATATGGAAGGTAATTATCATGCATATCTGCAACGCCTCAAGGATAAACGCAAGGCAAAACAAATTAAAAATAGTTTCAACTGGGAAGTGCACGGTGATGGCAGTACCCAGCCTCTCAAGCAAGTGCAAGGCAATCGTCCTGAGCAAGGTATCACGCAAAGACGTACTAAAATAGCGGAATCAGTCAAGTTTTCGGGGCTGCCCAAGATGGGACAAGCCGGTCGACACATCAAAGCCAACTCAGAACCGCCAAAAAAAAACGCGGGACAGGACTCGGGAAGTCTGAAGAATCTGGGTAATTTTGATAATACCATTAAATCCCCTCCGGATGGCTTATTCCAGGGAGATTCTCATCAAAGCATTAAACCCTGGCAACTGCCCAGCGATACCATTCCCATTATGATGACTACGCCTCCCATCCGCGTGACCGGTCAACCCCTATTTCCCACCACCAAGTCCGAAGTGGTAAGCGCTTGGAAAAAGCTTTACGGTATTCCTAGCAGACCTTTAAAAAAAACGGTCATGAGTGATTTCGCTGCTCCTGCTCCTGCTCCTGTTCCTGCTCCTGCTCCTGCTCCTGCTCCTGCTCCTGCTCCTGCTCCTGCTCCTGCTCCTGCTCCTGCTCCAGGTAAACCAATTACCCCTGCTCCTGCTCCAGGTAAACCAATTACCCCTGCTCCTGCTCCAGGTAAACCAATCAAACCTGCTCCTGCTCCAGGTAAACCAATCACTCCTACTCCGGCTCCTGCTCCAGGTAAACCAATCACGCCTACTCCAGCTCCTGCTCCAGGTAAACCAATCACTCCTACTCCAGCTCCTAACGAGAATCAAGAATTTGCCCAAAAGTATCAAGAGTACAATCAAAAAGTCAATCTAGATCGTACAGGAATGACCCAGCAACAGGAAGATGACCTTGACAAAGAAATTCAAGATCTAGGGAATCGATTGCAAGACATCAGCAAAGCCCAATATTCGAAAGCCGCCGCTGCTAGCCTCAAAAATAGCCTTTCTACCATGACACCAACCGAGAAGCAAACTCTATCTGAGTTGAATAAAGGCGGCGCCATGGAAAAGGCAGCACGGGCTATTTATGATACATCTCTGGAAAAGGCTTTAGCAAAGAGTAAATCTAGTGCGGATACGGCTTTGGCTTTCCGTGATGCCGCCCTAAATTCAGGAGATGCCGATGCCATCAAGATATTCAATGGCAACTTGCAACGGGTTGTTCTGTGGCTACAAGCTGGCGCTCAAGAAAAGATTCGGAGCGCGGCGGATGGGCTTATGAGTATGGATGCAGATGCGCTAGCTCAGGCTATTAAAGACGGTGATGCTGACTTACAAGCTGCCATCCTAACTCAAAAACAGGTATATAGTTCTGAGTGGCGCAATAAGTTCGGGGACTACAAGAACACTCTGAGGAGTCAGTACAATGCCCAGCAATTTAAGAACGCCATGAAGAAAGTTGTGAGCAAATCGGTAGCGGATGCAAAGACAGACATTGTCAATCAATTAACAGACATGCTTACTTTCGTACCCTCTTTTCATTCCAAAGTTCCGCCCAGCTATGAAGAGTCTGTTAAAGAGATGGTTGATTCAGACTTTGTGCAAGCTGTACAATCTCGGGTCAATGGTAAGTTGAATAAGGATGTGTTTGGCAAATTAATCACCGAGTCAGCAAAACGAAATGGCATTAAAACATGATAATAATTAACAATCATAGATTGACTTGACTTAAAAATGATTTTATTATTAATATAATAACATGCCAAGAAAAGCTGGCGAGATTGAAAAGGTGAAATCCGACTATGGACAAAGATATCGAACTGATGAACAATTTAGAAGGCAGGTGCTTGAGCGTCTGAAGCAGAAAGTAGCTTGCGAACACTGTGGCAAGTGGATTAGCAAAGTGAACCTGAAGCGCCACCAGGGGTCGAAGAAATGCCTAGCGGGACGAGATTCAAAAGTAACTACCAAGGTCAACATACAACCCATCAAACCAGCCTTTAAAACTTTAGAAAGCTTAGGCAAGTTTGAAGAGCTCCAGGAACAGCTTTCTGGACTCCAGGAACAGGTCTCGGGTCTTCAAGAACAAATGGCTACATTAGAGGAACAATTAAATCAAAGCACTTAAAAAAATGATTCATTATAAATCATATTATTATAATGAATCAAGATGCTTTTCAAAGGGTGTGGAACAAGGCTACGGATACCAAAGTAGCTTCTAAGGGAGAGTCAATCAAACAACTTAAGGTCAAAATGCCAGCCAACAAGACCAGTTTCAATTACAATGATATTATGCACGCCAGCCAGCAGGTAAGGCTGCTAGTTGACAAACATCGTCCAGGTCAGTACGAGATGTCAGTGGCGGTAAAACATGGGCATAACGGACAGTGGCGGAGTGGTAAATTCCTTGCCACCAGTGAACCCAGCATTTACATTTGGAGTCCTGATGACTACGATGATTTAGAGGACGATGGCGAGGACTTTGCCGAGGATTTTCAGGCAGTTGATGCTCGCATATACTTCAAGCTTGCTTAAAATTCATCACTCCAGTGCTTAATGCTTTTTTTTTAAATTTCTATATTAAAGAAAAAATGATTTATTTAATATAGAAATCATGGACAAGGAGATAGTGTTTTATCGCGACCATCCCAAAGACCCGGATAATCGCATGCAAATCGGTCGTTTCTACAAATACAACCGAAATACCAAGCGCCAATTGGTTGGTGAATTTGAAACTGATCGGAGAAAAATAGTTTGGTCACCGCGACGTCGTGAGTCCTTTTGGGGCTGGAGGAAAGCCTGTTCTGAAAACATCACCTTTATACCCATTGGGGATAAGAGGATCATCTTTCGGGACGTCGTCAAGCAATACCGTAGCTTCTACCAACTCACCCTAAAAACCAACGGCTTCTTAGATCCTACCCAGGGTTCGATCAATAATATGTTAGTTGCTGCCCTGATGAATTCCATGAGCAAGAATGTCCGCAGTCACTTACATGATGCCGATTGTGAGGTACAACATGTTGTCAAGCAAGCCTTCATGGGTGGAATCATGTATGCCGAGAAGGACTGGCAGGGACAGGCTTGGAAATACGACATTACCAGCTGCTATCCTAGCATCATGAACAGTGCCAATAAATTTCCTTTAGGCAAACCAGTCTTCAGGCGACTGGATGCCATTGAAGTTTCTGATCTGGAACGTCCCGCATTTTACCTGGCTGAGATCTCGGGACAGCATCCACTTATGAGAAACACTCAGAGTGGACGTCCATTGGGATTCAAATGGTACACCAATGTGGACATCAATATAGCACTCCAGCTGGATCTGGATGTCTTTCTGGATGGCGAACATGAATTTAATTGTCTCAGATTCACTCATAGTGTCCCAAG
>NW_001865041.1:1699931-1704560 GCF_000002865.3 Monosiga brevicollis MX1 | reverse complement strand
TGGTTGGATCCTGAGTCAACCAGCCACATACGATTGTGAAGGATCAAGTTCCGACTTAGGTGGCATCAAGTTGGAAAAGCAAGGTTGGGCACATGTTGTTCACGCCATGAAAGTCCTGGATAGCGAGGGCAATAAGTTTTGAATTGTAATTTGTTCTCTATAATATATGAAGAACAAATTGCTAAGAGACCTTAAACTCGGTGAGATGATATTACATCGACTACCACCTAAAGAGAAGGGCGACGAGATACCCAAGTTCAATAATCACAAAGAGAATGGCACTCATCAAGCTGATCTCCTGTTTTTACCCAAGGACGAGTCCTATTCCTATGCTTTGGTCGTGGTCGACGTACATACCGGCAAGACTGATGCGCGCCCTCTCAAGTCTAAATCACCCACAGAAACCTTGCAAGCCCTGCAGGATATTTACAGCTCCAATGTATTGGACTATCCGGCGCGACTCGAAACCGACCCCGGTTCTGAATTCAAGGGAGTCTTTCAACAACACCTCGAAAGCAAAGGCATAGACCTAAGACACGGAAAAACAGGTCGGCACAGGCAGCAAGCCGTCGTGGAGCACCGTAATGGTCTGATTGGTGAAGCCTTGAACCTGCGTATGGCTGCTCTGGAGCAAATATCAGGCACAACTTCACGGCAATGGGTTGACTACCTACCCAAAGTCATATCAGCCGTCAATAACAATTTGCCCAAAAAGCCCAAACAAGATCGAGCCGACAGCGGCAAGTTTCCCTTTGAAGTTGGAAATGACGACATTTTGGAAGAAGGTACACGGGTCAGGGTGCCCCTGGAAGAGCCCAAAGATTACGTTACAGGACAACGTTTGCATGGTAAATTCAGAAAGGGCGATCAGCGATGGGACAGTCGAGTACGCACTATTCATCAAGTATTAATTCGTCCAGATCAGCCCGTCATGTATCTAGTCAATCTACCAGATTCTGATACCAAATTGGAAAAAGTCGGCTATACACGTAAACAATTACAAGTCGTAACCGACAACGAACCAGAGCCCGATCCCGATAATCTCCGGGGTGCCTCGGAACAACCTCTGACGTTTGAAACTTACAATGTCCATTCCCTCAAAGGTAAAAAGACAGAGCGTGGCAAAGTAAAATATTTAGTCCGCTGGGTGGGTTATCCCAAAAAACAAGACTGGACATGGGAATTCGCCTCTGAACTGGAGAAAAATCCAAGAATTAAAAGACTGATCAATCAATTCAAGGAATAAAATTAGTCAAATAAGTCTGCCACATCACATTTCAGAACGATATCTGTGTCGTGTCTCTCCAACCATTGTTGGCTACGACCTAGGCATCGTTCCTCAGGACTCGTAAAGGCTTTTGCCGGTTTTCCTTTGATTTGGACTTGAATTTTCTTGGGTTTGGATTTGGGTTTGGGTTCGGGGTCCGGAAGAACCTCATCGAAATCTTCCGGGTCATATGATTCTTCGACGCTCGAATCTATTTCCGCTACTTCTAATTCCATTTCGGGTTCGGGCAAGGGTTTGGGTTTTGCCACTCGCTTCTTTTGTTGTTTTAATTTTGCTATTTCCTGTTCTAGTTCCTGGATGCGCCGGTCACGCTCGTCTAAAAACCGTTTATAGCGCTGTACCTCAGTTTCTTCATGCTCTTCGTATTCTTCATCAAAATTTGATATGATACCAAGATCCTTCAGCGTGGAGTCAATGGTTTGCCATTCAGCACGATAAGTCTGACAACGCACACCACCTTCCAACTTGGTGCCTTTTGTAACGCCACACTTTGCCATATCTCGACCAAACTGAGCCTGATCATAATGTCCTTTGAAAAAGGTTTTAAATTCCTCACGCAGTTGCTTGCGCGGAAGATTGTCTATGTCTCGCTTGGGCAAAACATAGTGCTCAATCAAAAACTTTATGCTAGGCGGCAAGGAGCGAGTTAGCTTTTCCCTGCGCTTAATAGACATAGGCACCTCATTGCCCGTCCAGTCCTTGGGCATGCCATCAAATCGGCTCATCAGGAACAGATAGAACGCCAACTGAACATCTTTGTCGCATATATATTTGTGGAGGCGGTTATAGTACTCCACATCCCCCACTCGCTTGCGACTAATGTCAAACGCAACGGCTCGCCGTTTATTGGTCTGGGTTAATTCCTCAGCAGAATGGTTACTGTTCACGATGATGTTAAAAGTATTACTTTGCTGGTACGCCTGGTTGTGCATTCGTCGGCACGCAAAAACCGATTCAGTTGTTAGACTTTTAAGGGCATCCGTGAAACCACGCTTGCTGCTGTTGGATGAAACCGGCATCTCTTCCAACACAATTAAGGAACGCCCTTCGAAATTACTGGTGTACTGGCAAACTTCCTCGACATTACTGGTGCTATAATAGCGAGCCCCCAATATTTCTCTCATAAGCTCACACAGCAAGCTTTTGCCTTCGCCGCCGTCCCCTTCCATGAGCAGGTGAGTTTGTACTTTGACGCCTGCTGCGGTACATGAAAGCCAATTGAGTATATATTCATCCTGTTGTGCATAACCACCGCAAATAATATCCTTGATGAACCCCAGAATGTATTGCAAACCTCTACTTGCTTTCTCTTGAGCCTCTTGAGGGATCTGCATCTCCCGGTCAAGGGGACTCTGTTTCACTGAGTTGATGTAGTTTACGATCATAGTCTCCCCCTGCACTAGTTTCGGTGCTTCAAACACCAAGGGTTTGCCCAGATGACATGTGGGGCGGTAAAGTTTAGCCTGATGATCGACTGAGCCAAGGTACTTGGAGGCATCCCAAGTATGCTTGCGGTCATCGTCATCTCGCCAACTAACCTTGGGGATGTCTTTGGGTATTTTCTTGCGTGCCTCGCACAGCTTGTACAAACAAAATTCGCCACCGATGGCATCGTAAAAGAATATATCGACACCACTGCAGAAGAAATAATGGTTAATGTAATCCTTACATTTTTGGACATCTTTAGTATTAATCAATTTAATTAGTTCCTTTAGCTCAAATGGTTGCATTATAAATATACAAGCATAATGTTTTTAAGTATTTTAGAAATCATTTTTTTGTTTAATTAACAAATGCCAGACTGCCCCCGAGCCAGTGAACGAGACGGGAAACCCCCGCTGAAATGTAAAGAGAAGTCGAGAGAGCACTTCTAATTATATAATTTTAATTAATTAAAATTATTTATATTAAAAGGAAATCTTTTGATGGGACATAATGCCTGAAGAGGGTACTTTCCACACCATTAAAAACGAAGATGGTACCACTATTAAAATTCGAGAATGGACTTATAGTGATTTAGCGATTCCTAAAAAAAGAGTGGAGAAATATAACAAGAATGGGGTCAAAATAGTTGAAAGTTGGTTTCATGATGAGAAGTCAGAGCGGGAAAAACAATGGTCTGATGATGGGGTTCTCAAATCTGAAACCACTTATGACAGTGGAAATGTGAGTCATGAAGTGCATTACAAAGATGGCAAGATTAATCATGTCATTGACATATACGGTCGTGTTTATATGTCCTCGTGTGGAAGGTTGCATTTACAAAGGAACCCTTTTCCAAGGCTCACGTATCTTATGCCGGGGCTTAGATACCAGCAGTTACCAGACCAGCAGTTACCAAATGAACTGTTCGTGGGTACGTGGGTTACTGATTCTGATAGGTCGTTAATAATCCCTTTCAATGTTCCCCCGAGCCAGTGAACGAGACGGGAAACCCCGCTGAAATGTAAAGGGAAGTTGAGAGAGCAATGTTCCAGATTCTGAAATTTTTTTTTTATTTTTTTTTTTTTTGAGACAGAATACTACTATCCATCCTTTACACTCAAGAGAGATGTGAAAGGTTAAAATTTAAAAGAGAGGAAGAGAGAGCAATGTTCCAGATTCTGAAATTTTTTTTTAATTTTTTTTTTTTGAGACAGAATACTACTATCCATCCTTTACACTCAAGAGAGATGTGAAAGGTTAAAATTTAAAAGAGAGGAAGAGAGAGCAATGTTCCAGATTCTGAAATTTTTTTTTAATTTTTTTTTTTTTTGAGACAGAATACTACTATCCACCCTTTACACTCAAGAGAGATGTGAAAGGTTAAAATTTAAAAGAGAGGAAGAGAGAGCAATGTTCCAGATTCTGAAATTTTTTTTTAATTTTTTTTTTTTGAGACAGAATACTACTATCCATCCTTTACACTCAAGAGAGATGTGAAAGGTTAAAATTTAAAAGAGAGGAAGAGAGAGCAATGTTCCAGATTCTGAAATTTTTTTTAATTTTTTTTTTTTTGAGACAGAATACTACTATCCATTGTCAGGCTCCAGCACGTCTGGAGGTTATCTTTGGGTTGCGAGGAAGCGCGTAGGTTTGAGGAAGCGTTTTGAGAGAGGTTTGAGAGACGTCCGTCGGAGCGGAGCGAAAGCTTTGGTGGTGTCTTGAGGTCAATTGAACCAGCTGCGGTCGGCAAGCATTCACAGTGACCAGACCAGGTGCACCGTTAGAATAGCTGTAGAGTCGCTCAATCCCGAGGATAGGGAAAGTCACAAGAGAGCAGAGCACACAGGAGAGCAAGGGGAAGACAGAATGGCAGAGGGCTTGACGTACCTGCGGTCGGCAAGCATTCACAGTGACCA
>NW_001865041.1:1692792-1698581 GCF_000002865.3 Monosiga brevicollis MX1 | reverse complement strand
GAGGACATGCTATCCAGCGCAAAGATTGAAGAAGGGCGGTCGGTCGATCGAAGTTTTCAATCGCTACCATGTCAGGCTCCAGCACGTCTGGAGGCCGTCTTTGGGTTGCGAGGAAGCGCGTAGGTTTGAGGAAGCGTTTTGAGAGAGGTTTGAGAGACGTCCGTCGGAGCGGAGCGAAAGCTTTGGTGGTGTCTTGAGGTCAATTGAACCAGCTGCGGTCGGCAAGCATTCACAGTGACCAGACCAGGTGCACCGTTAGAATAGCTGTAGAGTCGCTCAATCCCGAGGATAGGGAAAGTCACAAGAGAGCAGAGCACACAGGAGAGCAAGGGGAAGACAGAATGGCAGAGGGCTTGACGTACCTGCGGTCGGCAAGCATTCACAGTGACCAGACCAGGTGCACCGTTAGAATAGCTGTAGAGTCGCTCAATCCCGAGGATAGGGAAAGTGCAACTCGTGCCCGACCGCAGGTGTCACAACAAAGGGAAACAACAGTAGCCACAAGCTTATTGCCCCAGGGCAGCTGCCCAGGCATCGTGGGGACCGCGTCACACGCGGTGTTTACTCATGTGACTGCCACGAGGAGGATCAAGCCCAGGGGGTCCAAAAGTAGGTGTCAATGTGTGAGGTCGTCGTAGCTATGGAATACCAATAGGAAGACCCATAGCGACCGATGCTGAGTGTGTGCGAAAGCAGTGGGAGTGTTCAAATGCGTGGAAGCACGGATTTGACGCTAACATCCATCCTTTACACTCAAGAGAGATTAATCTATTGGGAACCCCCAGAGGGAAACCCTACCTTATTGACGCCGTAGGCGGCTTGGCTTGAGCTGGTCTGATGATGCTAGACAGACAGACAGACAGACACGGCACGTTAAAGCATGAAGCATATACCCAATTTTTTTCAAGAAAATCGGCGACCATCGACCATCTAGACAGACAGACAGACACGGCACGTTAAAGCATGAAGCATATACCCAATTTTTTCAACAAAATCGGCGACCATCGACCATCTAGACAGACAGACAGACAGACACGGCACGTTAAAGCATGAAGCATATACCCAATTTTTTTCAACAAAATCGGCGACCATCGACCATCTAAGACAGACAGACAGACACGGCACGTTAAAGCATGAAGCATATACCCAATTTTTTTCAACAAAATCGGCGACCATCGACCATCTAGACAGACAGACAGACAGACACGGCACGTTAAAGCATGAAGCATATACCCAATTTTTTTCAAGAAAAATCGGCGACCATCGACCATCTAGACAGACAGACAGACAGACACGGCACGTTAAAGCATGAAGCATATAACCAATTTTTTTCAGAAAAATCGGCGACCATCGACCATCTAGACAGACAGACAGACACGGCACGTTAAAGCATGAAGCATATACCCAAAAAAACATCTAGCAAGGAGACGACACGGCAGACAGACAGTCAGTCACGGCAGACATTAAAAAAAAAAAAAAATCGAGCGCAACCCACTCACCATCTAGGCCATGCTCTTGGCCCGCTTCGCGGCGCGCGCGGCGCGCTGGGCCGGCCTCTGGTAGACGTTGAAGCAATCTTGGCAGCGGGCGCCGGCGCTCGTGCCCTTCGGGCGCAGGTTGGGGCAGCCCGCCTCCTTGCACGGGTACAGGACGGGCTGATCCTGATCGAGGAGAGCTTGCCGCCGCTTGGCATTGTATTGCCGCATGTAAGCCCGGAAGCAGTCTCGGCATAGCCTGCGCCGGACACTCATCTCTGCACAGCCCTCGGTTTCGCAGCGGTGTCCGGTCGGCACCGCCTAAGAGAGGGGAAGGGGGGGGGGCATCGGACTGTGAGAGATAACGACTACACCACCACAACCCCCGCACGCAACACAATCTCAGCTCATCTCACGTCGGCCAGCGTGCATCGGTCGGTCATCTGCGGCACGGGCCGGCAGTGCGTGCAGTTGCACACGCAAAGTGGGTCGTTGATACAGCTCTGCCCGTCCGCCGGACCCGGCTGTGTCACACAGGCGCACACGGACTTGTTGGCCCGGCGACAAAACGCGCAGTCGCACAAGCACGTGGCCGCGCAGTGTGGCCGCGCCCCGCGCTCACACCCGCAGGCATAGTTGATCGCACGCGAAAAGACCACCTGGCCGCCAATGGTCAACCCCGGTTCCTCCAGCAGAGCCCGGATCGCCGCCTTGGTCAACCCTCGGGCGCCCGGTGCCGCGATTGGAGCATCGGTAGCAGGGGTGCTGGCCGCAGGGGGCACGCCCCACCCCAGCGCGCCGGCATCCGCAAAGGACGAATGTAACTTCATCTCGTGCGCGGCCAGTAGGTCAAGAAACTCGACTTCATGTGGTGCGGCAACCGTTGCCCCCGACGTGAGAAGCCAAAAGGCCAAGGGAACGCGGCGCGCCGAGGCCGGGTACCGGCGAGACTGCCGAAGCGCCCCGCTCATGCGATCGTATAGGAGGCCGGTTCCCGCCTCAGGCAGGGCCCGCGCCACGAGGTGGTCCGGGAGTTTGGTGAGGAGCGACTGGGATATGTTCAGGACGGCCACGGCCACCCGCTGCGCCCGGGCCAGGCCCACCAGGGCCCGCAGCTGCGCCGGCCGCCGCACCAGCCGTTCAATGCTACGCGCGCGAGAATAGGCATGTGAGAGGCATCGTTGCGGCGCATACATTCCGCGTGTTCATGGCGTACCTCTGCGCCACGAGCATGGAGCCCAGGGGCAATTGTCGGATGGTGGCAAAGCTAGGTGGCTCTACGTCGCATTCTGAAATGGAGACGTGCGGGAAGACGGCCGCGTTGTCGGCACTAGTAAGAGCGGTCAAGATGAGCTCCTGGGCCGACACGCTCGTGCCACGATTGGCTCTGCGAACCGAAGTCGAGTCGCTGGTGCGCGCAAAGACCACCAGCCTGGGCGCCTCGGCAGCAACCGGGGGTCGAATGGCCGCCATGGTCGCCTCGCAGGCCGACGTGATAAACGCTGCGTACCGTTCAATTAGCACGGGTCTGGCCACGGCCGTGGACACACGCGGCCGAGGCCCGGCTGAACACGCCAGTGCCTGGGCCATCCGCCTCCGAGTGTAATGACTAGCCGCGTAGAAGCTATGGGCCACGCTCAAGGCCACTCGTTGTTCCAAAAGACACTCAATGACTTCATGACCGATGTAACACAGCCCGCTCTCCTGTCTTACTCCAAGACACTCGCAGACGTGAGCCGGCAGGCTGGTAAGAAACGGGCGCTCTAGCAGCACGTGCAGCTCGTCGGGGCGACGCGTGATGCGGCCGGGATCAGTCACCACGAGCAGCCCGCCTGGGTTCGCCCGAGCGTGATCCAAAACCTGTTTCAGTATCAGGCGGTCTTCTGCCGCGTGTAGGAACGAGCTGCACGTCTCGATAAAAAGGTCCTTGGGGCAATCGCGGGGCACGAGGGCCGCGGTGGCGTCACTGGTAAGGATGGTGTTGAGCACCGCGAGCTGTGCTCGCAGGCTGGCGAGGTGGCTAGCCGGTGTATCGCTGCGTGACATGCGCACGTGCAGAATGGCGGACGAGTAGTTTAACGGGCGGGCGGTCTGCTCTGGAACGTACAGGCACGGGACCAAGCGCTGCTCCACGGCGCGGTGGAGCTCTGGCGCAAAGAGCACGGGGCTGCCGCACACCCATGTCCCCGCGCCATCGGGTATGGGTGGAAGCCCGGCGTCGCTCCGCGCGAAGAGACTCTGAGCCACGACGCCAGCATCACTGCCGCGGCGCACGAGCAGTGCACACGCAACGGCCTGCTCCGGGTCGAGACCCATGGTGCGGTTCCCATTTACGAGGTTCCAGGATGGGAAGCAGCTCGCACGCAAGGAGCCCGTGAGTCGCCACACGCCTGTGGCCGCGTCGTTGATGGCGTTGATGTCCACGGCAGCCGCAATAGACTCGGCCACCAGGTTGTGGTCCGCGCCCGTCAACACATGCACGCCCGGGCGCGCCTCGCCCAGCAGCCGGATCCAGCTTTGCTCCAGGTCGCCCTTGCTCCGATCGGCCATGACGATGGGAGGGGGTTGAGGAGAGAATGCGGGTGTGAGTCAGGTCCAGAGACAAGAGAACCACACACAAAGACAGAGGGCGCCCAGGGGACGCCAGCGGGGGTAACAGGAGGTGGGCGTGCTGCAAGGAATGCCATCGGAGTTTGTTTACGTACGGGCGTGACGCGGTCGAGACGCCGTCCCTAACCAGTGCGTGCTTGTTGTGATCGTGCTCATGAACGCTTGGCAACTTAGGCTTCGCGGACAAGAACGAGTGTAAGTTTGCATGTATGCATACATGCTTGTGGTACTTGTGTGGAATTGCAGATGGATTCACACGGCTTGTTGTTGACATGACGCGCCAGCCATTTCTCTTCTGGCCGGCGTGCTGTTGAACAACAAGCGACTCCTCGGTGCCCAGATGAATGCCCGGCGTCTCAGAGCCAGACACCCACCCTCACGATACGCACTTTGGTACAGTTCTACGTTGACATTTTCTTCGTCTCATCAGAGCTCGCTCGGCAACCCCCTGCACGTCTTCTTGATATCCATGCCTTCGCACATGGTGGGTGCTTCCTGTCCTCCCGCCACCGCCATGTTGGGTATACGCTTCATGCTTTAACGTGCCGTGTCTGTCTGTCTGTCTGTGTAGATGGTCGCCCGATTAAAAAAATTGGGTATACACTCCATGTTTAATGTGTCACCCTTGTATCTTACTCAATTGAACCGTGTCAAGTGCAAGTGTACTCTGGACATTTGTCACGAGGTGCAGGGTGATGAGGGATTGAGAAGGAGATCCAGCCGAGGTCATGGACACCACCCTCGCGGGCCCAAGCAGCCGCTTCTGCTTCTGCTTCTGCTTCTGATTCTGATTTTGATTCCGATCACCCTGCGCCTCGTCACAGCCCTGCGTTTGTGTGATGACCATGTTTGAGAATGTTACTTTCACAACGTGGCATACATCGGGAGCGCAGTGAACAAAGCAGTGGCTGGGCGCACGACGTATTGGTTGGTCCCTCGGGCTCGAGCGATGTACGTGTTGGATCGGACAGCCCATAAACAAGTCGACGCTCAGACATGTGTGGGCAAACGCTACGGGATTGCACCATGCATCGAGAACGAGCACGGCAGGAATACACATACACGCGAGCGTTGGAACGAAAAGACGCCGCAGGACACAAGCTACAATGGCCCCGGACATACCTCGATGATCACCAAGCAAGTGACAAACGACTTGGAGGACAGCCGCAATGCCGAGCGCCGGTAGTTTTCGGCGCAGATGACGAGCTCATGGACATCGTTTTCAGGAATGGTGACCACAAGCTACGGGCGCCTCGAGGAGAAGACGCAGAGGGTCTTTGCAGGTAGGGGGGCAGCATCCGGCCCACGCATCCTAGCACGCGCTCTGCAATTTGGTGTGCCTGGCGCCATTGCAGCTCGTTAACAAGGGGTCTCGAGGGGCGTGTGGGGGCAGTAGAGCTGATACACGGCCGGGCTGTCCACCCACGGGAGCTCTTCATCGGCTTGAGGGAACCGGCGTTCAGAGGCCACCATCAAGGACTCCCACATCCACGCGACTCTGTTGCCAGGATGCACCTATGACATGGCTTGGTGACGGCAGGTGTGCTGCTTCCGGCAGCTGGTTGGGCACCAAACTGGAATTCAGACGCGCACGGCCGAAATACTTACCCTACGCCCTGCGTACGTTGCAAGACCGTCATCTCGCCTAGAGCAAAGGAGCAGTCGGGTATGAAGAGTCACGAAAAAGTCCCTCCCCCCCTCCCC
>NW_001865041.1:1648385-1692742 GCF_000002865.3 Monosiga brevicollis MX1 | reverse complement strand
TCCCCCCCCCCACCCTCCCCAATGTCCCAAGCTGGCAAGCACGTACCGCTTTTCTCGTTGGCAGAGTCCAGTGATCTCCCTGTCGAGCAGCTTGATGCCGCCGTGTGATTCTAAAACGTGTCTACGGAGAGATTACTCAGCGGTAAATCTCGCGGAACAATTTTGACACGAATGGATCTACCAATCGGCGCGTATTGATCAGTCATGCCAACAATGCCACAAGAAGAGAAGCGGGCGGCACACGCAGGGTGACGTACTTTTGGCGGATGCAAGGTAGTGTCGTTTGAGCGATGTCGGGTGGGTTTCTTTCGACCATCAGACCAATGGCCGCAGTCGCACCGCACGGAGTTTGGAAAACAGGCAGCAAAGTTTGCCTGGAGAAGAGGGAGGCATGCTGACGGACGGCGAGGATCACTGGTGTGGTCGGGTTGATGTGTCCAAATGGCGGCGCACAGCTTTGAGGCGGGAAACGCGTCGATAGCGGGCGTTGCATGTCCGTGATCGGTTACGCTCAGGAGCCATTGCACCGCTATTGCTGGGATGGAGAGCAGAGTGAGGCGCGAATGGTCGGTCGTCGCGGAGCATGGCGGGGGCGCGCGGGCGGCGTACCTTGTTCAGTGCTGGGCGGTGTGCGGGAAAATGCCCGACGCTCCACAGTTGCGCACCAAAATTTGGATTTGGACCCACACTTGCAGAATGTAGCTCCTCATTTGACAAATGATTGCTCAATCTAGAGCACCTCTCTGCCGAGCACAGCTTCGAGGGGACGGTATGAACATATCGAGTCGGTCCGATTGAGACGTCGGGCAAAGGCAGGCAAAAGGAATTCTTTGTTTGTTGTTCACATGTCAATTACATTCAAGGTCGAGCACAAGCATAATCTACCTGGCTCCCGTTAGCTCGCAGATTTCCGATTGAACTCGGCGCGTAGAGGGGTGCGCCTCGCCCAGCGTCGCCAACTTGATCTTCAACGCCTTGCCGTAGTACTCGAGCGCCTGCTCATACTGGCCCTGAGTCTTGTAGACAATGGCCATGTTGTTGTAGGTGATGCCCGTGTGCGGGTGCGCCTCGCCCACCGTCGCCAATTGGATTGTCAACGCCTTGCCGTAGTACTCGAGCGCCTGCTCGTGCTGGCCCTGCTTGTAGTAGACAAAAGCCATGTTGTTGAAGGTGGTGCCCGTGAGGGGTGCGCCTCGCCCAGCGTCGCCAACGGATCTTCAACGCCTTGCCGTAGTACTCGAGCGCCTGCTCGTACTGGCCCTGGTCTTGTAGACAATGGCCATGTTGTTGTAGGTGGTGGCCGTGTGCGGGTGCGCCTCGCCCAGCGTCGCCAAGTGGATCTTCAACGCCTTGCCGTAGTACTCGAGCGCCTGCTCGTACTGGCCCTGTTTGTAGTAGACAAAAGCCATGTTGTTGAAGGTGGTGGCCGTGTCCGGGTGCGCCTCGCCCAGCGTCGCCAGTCGGATCTTCAACGCCTTGCCGTAGTACTCGAGCGCCTGCTCGTACTGGCCCTGGTTCTCGTAGACACTGGCCATGTTGTTGTAGGTGGTGGCCGTGTCCGGGTGTTCCTCGCCCAGCGTCGCCAGTTGGATCTTCAACGCCTTGCCGTAGTACTCGAGCGCCTGCTCGTACTGGCCCTGGTTATAGTAGACACCAGCCATGTTGTTGTAGGTGGTGGCCGTGGCGGGGTGCGCCTCGCCCAGCGCCGCCAATTGGATCTTCAACGCCTTGCCGTAGTACTCGAGCGCCTGCTCGTACTGGCCCTGGCTGTCGTAGACACTGGCCATGTTGTCGTAGGTGGTGGCCGTGTCCGGGTGCGCCTCGCCCAGCGTCGCCAGTTGGATCTTCAACGCCTTGCCGTAGTACTCGAGCGCCTGCTCGTACTGGCCCTGGTTCTAGTAGACACCGGCCATGTTGTTGTAGGTGGTGGCCGTGTGCGGGGTGCGCCTCGCCCACCGTCGCCAATTGGATTTCAACGCCTTGCCGTAGTACTCGAGCGCCTGCTCGTACTGGCCCTGGCTGTGGTAGACACTGGCCATGTTGTGATAGGTGCTAGCCGTGTGCGGGTGCGCCTCGCCCAGCGTCGCCAATTGGATCTTCAACGCCTTGCCGTGGTACTCGAGCGCCTGCTCGTACTGGCCCTGGTTGTTGTAGACACAGAGCCATGTTGTTGTAGGTGGTGGCCGTGTCCGGGTGCGCCTCGCCCAGCGTCGCCAATCGGATCTTCAACGCCTTGCCGTAGTACTCGAGCGCTTGCTCGTACTCGCCAAACTCCCTCAACACCTTTCCAATCTGCATACAAAAACTTGCAAACCCCGCCCCCTCGCCGTCCTCCACCTCTCGGGCTCTGGCCGCCACAAGTGCCTGCTCCAGGCACCACCCCCGCAGCTCCGCCTTGATCCGGGCGTTCAGTTCCGTAAAGCCCAACGTCGCCTCCACCGTCTGGAAGATCATGGCCCGGTCACTGGCCTTGAACGCCTCGGCCTTTTCCGCCTGCACCCGCACAAGCATGTCCATCACTGCGTCGCTGTCCTCCGCCAAAGCGTCCACAAACCCGTCCACCTCGGCCTCGGGCAGCCGAATGTCCAGCTGCACCTGCCCATTCAGCGCGTGCATCATTTCAAACAGGCACCAGGCCCGCGTCATGGGCACCGGGTCGCGCCAGGGGCTCATGACCAGCAACACCCGCCCAATCTCCTTGATGTTCTCCTGAAACGTGTTGCACCACCTGCCACACCCAAACACCGTCAGTACCACGGGCCACCCCGCACCCCGACAAGCACCGCGAGACGCACCACTCGTAGGGGAGGTCAACAGCAGCGTGCTGGTTGTTGGGCACGAGGTCGAGCCAGTAGTAGGCGCCCGGCACCTCCGTCCGCTCGTGGTACAGCACCGTAGCCAGGGTCGTGGCAAAGCTGTACTTCCAGGCATGGGACACAAACACGGTGGCCGGCGCGAGGTGGGGCCGCTGTGCGGGGTCCTCCAGGAGCAGGTCGACCCAGGCGCAGGCGCGGGCCTTGGTCAGCGGCATGACGTAGCGGGTGCAAATCTCCGAGGTGGTGAGCTTGTCAAACTCGTCACCAAACTGCTGGCGGAGTTGGGTCTCGAGCGCCTGGAGAAAGGCGGCGCTCACCCCAAGCAGGGCGCGCTCCGAGCCTGGGATGGGGATGGGGAGGGGGGTGTGACGACGATCAGTTGGTGGGGGCGGGGGCGGTGGAGGGACGGTGACTGACCTGCTGAAAGGTCGGCCTTGGCGTCGATTCTGGGGGATGGCTCCCTTTTCTTGGGCGGATCGCCTCTTGTCCGGCTCTGGCAGCAGCCCATGATGGCGCCGGGGAAGACAAACACTTCAAAGACACACAAAGGTGGGCGTATCAATCGCCGCGAAACACTGCCAAGAGAGCCTTGGCCGTGATGGTGATGTGGAAAAATACGCCAGCACCAGTCCGAAGGCACTCTGCTTCTACTGCAATGACTGACTCTTGTTGGGCGTTTTTCGCCACCAACAAGAGAATCAAGTCACGCTATTGTTGGGCGTTTACGCCAAGAATAGAATCAGGGCCGGAATTTATGTTTTCCTTGGTTTAGTGTCTTATGACTTTTTGTATTCTTTTGAATGCTCTTGCCTTTTAGACCTTCTACCCGACTTAATGGGGGGACTGAAGCAGCACTTTTAAGTTAGTGCGTCAAGTATTACACTTTGGAGGCTATAACGTTAAAATAGAAGGTGTAAATGGTAATTTTATAAGCTTTTTTGTGATTTTAAAAAAAATTTGAAACAACTTGGGCACTGATGTCCCAGAGACGAGGACGGCTACCAGTACCGAAGCGCACCCCGCACGAGTTGAGTCGAGAAAACCAAACAAGGCACATTCGCTCTGCAATAGAGCAACATTGTGAGGCATTCCAGTGGCTGAAGTCACGTTGGCGATGCCATTTATGATAAGACTTGACTTAATGGGAATTTGAATCGAAATTCCCATTAACAGTGGTCGAGGACTTTTTGTAATAGATCACGACACCCCTGTTTCTCACATACGTTCGAAAGATGCTTGTCTCACGTTTCCAGCAAAAATCGAGCGACACCCATTGTAACTTTCTGGCAAAAGTTACAATGGATTTCCTGAGTGGGTCAATTTTTCATGTCAATTATGTTAGGGCCCATCCTGGGGAGAGGGGACAACCTCGCTCGGCTGAAAGCATTGCGACAGGAGAGTGTGAGGCAGGGCTAATCCCTCCATCCGGGGATTGGTGGTCGTCTCTGTGGCGCCCTAGGAATTCATCGTCAACATCCGCACCACCACTTGGCAAGGGAGTGTTGACTGTGAAATCATCGTCGGATTCTGAGTCCGAGTCCGAGTCGTCCGACGCTTCGGAAGCATTAGACTGGGGCAGGGCAATGTATGTTGCCAACCGCTCGAGCTCCTTAAAAGAGTGATCGATGCAACCGGCCACGTCGCCATGCGTCAGCTCCTTGAATGCGGCGAGTAGCTCTGCTTTTACCTCGTTGAATGTACGATCAGCCCTGTATGCGCGGCCAACCTTTCCTTTGACCTGCGCCCAAACCAATTCGATGGGCTGCAGATCTGAGTAGTGCGGCGGGGAGAATAGAATCGTGTGCCCCATTGCCGCTGCCATGGCCACGATCACCGGCTGCACCTTTGTAGCGAGTTGCGGATGCGCAGCCAACCAGATGCTCTCCTTGGTCGCTGTGGGGTCAATCTCAATGTTGTAGGCCTGGCACGCAGCGATGAGCTCGGCTTTCGGCATGTCCTTGCGCGGGGCCCCCCGTGGCAGGGACCGATGGTAAGAGGCGCTGTCCATGACAATCACCGTGTCCTCGATCCCTCGCCGCCGCAGCGCCTCCAAGAGCTTGGCCATCCACGCTTCAAAGTATTCGCGGTTGAACATGCCATGATAGTCTTGCGGCTGCTTGCCCCCCACAAAGATATCCAACGTGTCGTCAAGAAGTTGTGCCTCATGAACAGGCTGGCGTAGGGGACCGGGAACCCTGGGGTCCTCACCAATGATGGCGGCGATAAAACAACACCGCTGCCCTTTCTGTGCGGCGCGCCTGCTGGGACCGTCACCGAGCGACTCATGCATCGTGTCGTGATGGAGCTTGTAAGGGTGATGGATGTAGCTCTCGTCCATAAAGACAAACCGCTTCCTGTAGCGCAAGGCCAGTGCGGTCCCCACGTAGGCATCGCGGCGCATCATGCTCTGCTCCCTCTCACGGTACAGCAGAGTTCCGGTGCGACGCTCGCGGCGGAGCCCGAGCTCGCGAATGAGAATCTGCACGTAACGGCGCACCGCGAGCTTCTCCTTGCCGCCCGCGTCCTGCAGGTGGGCTGGTAGGTATCCCCGACGCGCAGAGAAAATCCGTCAGGGTATCGGCGACCACGCGCTCGCCTTTTTGCTCCTTGTCCAAAAGAAAGTTGCGGATATCCACGCGCAGCTTCTTGGTGCGGCGGATGCGCCGGGGCTTGTAGCCGCGTGCGGCCCCACTGGGCGTGTGCTGCGGTAGCCGTCGATGCAGCACAAATTCCTTCCATGCGGCACCGCAGGCATTGGCGTTGCGGCCCAGCACGGCAGCTACCTCCTCGGCCCACACGTGCTTGGCCGCCCGCCCACCGCTCGCCGCCTGCCCCGCTTTCCAGGCATTGTGGCGAAGGTGGAGGTGGACGGAGATGATGTCAAGCAGCTCATAGGCCGAGAGCGCCTTCTGCAACATCTGTCGGCGCTGGTCCTGGACCCACTTGCGGCCCTCGGCCAGGTAGGCGTCGTCGACCACGACGGTCGGGACGCGAGAGCGGGTGGCCGCCTTGTCGCCCCCAGATGCGCCCGCAGAGGCGCGCCGCTTCGCACGCTGGTCATCCGCATGTGCCATCAGCTCCTCCCGATCCTCCGCGGGTGGCTCCCAGGCGGGATCGGCCGGCGGCCGCCCGCGCCCTCGCCCGCGCCCTCGCCCTCGCCCTCGCCCTCGCGGCATGTCGGTGGAAAGAGCCGCGCCGGCGCCATTTCTGAGCATTTACATTTGGTAATTTGGTAGCCAGCATCCCGAGGTGCACGAACTGGACATGTGAGGCAGGGTGTGTGAGCGATGTGTGAGGTCTCACAACAGGCGTCAAGCGTCAATGAAGTGACTAGGGGAAAGCCAACAGAAAATCCCATCGTCAGGCTTTTTCCGCCTCTCTTTTGATCAACTGGTTCACGAGTTGCATTTACTATATTACAAAAAGTCCTCGACCACTGTAAGTCACTTCCAAAAAGTCGCGAGAACAAAGATAACTGCAGTTTTCTGGATTTCACGAAGTGAAAATTGTCAGAAATTCCATTTAACAGTCCCCGACAACTTTAGTGATTGATTCTTAACCCCTCTTTTTCTTTGTGTCATTCGATCGGATTCGCGCTAGCGCGATGGGCTGGCGGGCTTTCTCCGTTCTCAAAAATATGCACCATAGCCAAAGTTATGAATTTTCTAAGCTACACCCCAGCTGGGCCTACTGCCCGGCTTCTGACCCCCATGCATGTTACTCGTCCCCTACGTCGCTTGCAGACGCGTCGTCGGACACTTGGGTGCCGTCAGACTGTTCCGTCGCGTGGCCAGGTGGAAACCCCTCCTCGGCCTCGCTGTCCGACACGTCGTCGCTGTCACTGTCACTTTCGGCACCCTCGGCGTCAGCCATGCGCTGGAGCATGTGGTTGAGCTCCTCGACTTTTTTCCAAGAGTGGTCAATGCAGGCAGCCACGTCGTCATTGCTCAGGTCCCGAAATGACGCTTGTAACGCCTCCTTGACCTGTGAAAAGGTTCGCTTTGTGTGGTACGTCCGGCCTACCCGGCCTTTCACTTGAGCCCAGATCAGCTCGATCGGCTGAAGGTCTGAGTAGTGAGGTGGAGAAAAGAGCACCTCATGCCCCGCTGCGACAGCCTTGGACACAGTCACGGGCAGGATGTTGGCTCGGATCCAAGGCTCGACCTGCGCCCAAATGGCCTGCTTGGTCTGGCTACCACCCACGTCCAGGCCCAACTGACGGCAGGCAGCGACCAGATCATCCTTCTTCTGCGACTGTCGCGGGGTGGATGCTGGCAAGGACTTGTGGTACCTGGCATTGTCCATAACGATGATGGCGTTCTGAACCCCCATGCGCGCCAGCTCTGCAAGCAGCACATCCATCCACGTCGCAAAGTGCGCCTTGGCCGCTTCGACTCCTGGGTGTTAAAACATTGACGTGGCCCCGCATACAGCTGACAGTGGTATTGGTGCCGATAGGCCGAGCGTCGAGCCAAGGCAGATCGTGCATCCCAACTCCTACGTCAGCTCACAACCAGTATCAAGAGGTCGATGACCTTTGTCGATTCCGCCCACGTCAACAACTTGGCCGCCTGGTCAACCCTGAGCGCCCCCTCCCGCGGACAGCGAGGCACCCATCTTCATCGCTGCGTGTACGAGCCAGGGCACGATCGTGGAGCTTCTTGAGATGCGCCGCAGTGTCCGAGAGGACGCACTCGAGTTGCTTGAGCAAATGCCCAAACTCAGCTCTGCCGAGCTTGCTCTTTGCTTCGTACTCGTCATCAAGACGCTGACAGCTCGGACAACCATATGAGTCCGGCGCGTTTTTTGCGTTGGACCCTAACCCTAACCTGACCACCGCGGGGCCTCGGAATCCAGTCAGAGTAGCCGGCGCATTTTCGAGTCTGGACGAGCCGTGGGCAGACCTTGACTTGGTGCATCGCTCGGGTCGGCATGCTGGCATGATCAAAGCCAACTGTAAGTTGGTTTCCCAGATGGCGCGAGCGCTGCTACGTCTTCATGTGCTGCAAATATGCCTTTGTAGCGTCCTGATACCCTAACGCTAACCCTAACCTTAGCCCTAACCCTAACCCTATTTCTGTTCTTATTGATGCCGGCCCCCAGGTCTTGGCCGTATCTTATTCGTGGACGAGACGCCTGGTCTCCGCGCCGGATTCACAAAAAAAAGTGCCAAGGTGTATTCCTCAGCCGACCAAACTGTAGATCAAGGGTGTCTTCCCGGACAAACCTACTCCGCCATTTTTAAGTGGGGAGGCAGTCGAGCCCACCCGCATGCCCGCGTCTCCGCCGCTTGATGACCGAAATTCACTTTCCTCAGATTCAACCCCGCCCACTCAAACAGCAGCACCTTCCATTGACCAAAATGAAACATCCAATGTTACATTCTTCGAGTCTGGTGTTCAGCAAGGTGGCGCAGTGGCCAAATGGAGGCGCCCGCCGCGCGTGGTTCACCCCCAGCGGCTCGCGTCTCCAATTTCTCAAGTCTAAGCGAGTGGTCTGGCGGTTGCCCGGCACCGACAACAAACCTGTCGCAGCGTCGACTCTCAGGGTAGCGACGGTACTATCATGTTCACTCTGATTTCGCTCTGACAGCATGTGCATGTACGCTGGCGACACAAAGGCGTCTTCGCCTCTGCGCACCACAGACGACAGAGAGGTACACAAAATGATGGGTCCAGCTCAAGCATGGTGCATGGGGAGCAAATGATTGAGACCCTATCGTGAGGCGTTCGTGCGGGGCATCCTGCTGCTGCTTAAGACGGGGGCTTGCTGCCATTCTGCTGGCCAGCAAACCAGTGCCCCCACGCATCACAACTGCACAGGGCGCCAGGGGCGTGCTCGGTCATCGTGATATGGGGGCAGTCCAACCACCAAAATCAAGGCAAGCACGTCCAAGGACGGCCAGCCAGAGGCCTGGCCCGACTGTGGCGATCGATTCGGGTCGAGGGCATGGTCGGGACGCGGGGCAGTGACAAACCAGTCTATTGTCTAGCTGCTGCGGTTCTCACCCAAAACCCCGAAGCACAGCCCACGCCGCGCCGAGGCTGCGCGCACCACGATCGCCCCGGCTGACCAAGCACACGACGCCATTGGGGGCGCCGTTTGGTGCGCTGGCCCACGTCGGTACTGCGACAGTTCAACCGACCAACCTGGACGCCGAGACCGAAAGACGCCCCCACCGCCAAAGTTTGTTTGGACGCGGCTGAACGACTCCTTGTTTTTTTTGACGACGCACTCAGCATGCGCGTCGGGGGGTTCCTTGCGTTTCTTCCTCCGGATGAGCCCTGTCGTCACCCATGTAAACAGGATGAGTCCCCTAACCTTATACACCTGGCTTTGTTTTATTTATATATCACCCTAACCCCAGCCCTCGCCCCAGCCCTCGCCCCAGCTCTAGCCCCAGTCTTAACCCCAGTCTAGTCCTAACCCTAGTCCTAGCCTAAGCCCTAGCCTCAGCCCTAACCCCAGCTCTAACCCTAGTCTGGTCCTAACCCTAGCCCACACCTCAGCCCTAGTCCCGGCCCTAGCCCAAGTGCCCGCAGTTGGTTTCACGTCAATGGCAGATTCACCTCCACCCGACTCGAAGCGCGCCTGGCTCACACATGTTGGTGATGCTGCTGCTGGCGTGCCAGCCCATCCATCGCCACAACCAAATATTTGTTTTGGAAGAGGCTGGAAGGGTCTAAAGGGGCGTGAACATGCCGACGACCAACCGATTCGAGAGAATTTTGCTTAGAGGACGGCCGTGTGCGAAAAAGTTTTTGGTGCTCGTGTCCGGGCATGGCTTGGCTCGCCAACAACGTGGTTGGTATGATCGAGGGCCGGGATGGGATCTGGCCGGAAAGACTTTGTGAGCACTGATGTAAAGGTATGGATTGGCACGTCGCCAGCTCAACGGTACCCCCTCTACCCCTCTATCCCGAGGCAGCCGCAGAAACGATGTGTGATGAGCGAGCCTGCGGCATGGGCAAGTCAGCTTGCGGCTCGGGCCACGAGAGGGGGCGGACTGGGGTAGGGCTGGGTCGGACCGGGCAGTATCGGGTCGGGCTGGGTAAGACCCTGACAACGAAGAAATAGGATGTGTGAAACAAACGTTGATGCCTCCTGCCCATGCATCCTGCGCATGGGAGCCACGTCAGCTTCTTGGGATTTGAACACCGCATAAACATGATGAGGCTTATAAAGACTTAGTACATGTAGTAATAAGGATCCATCCGAGTCCCTCGGACAACGACAGTCGTCGATTGGCTTGGCAGCCCGCGCCCAGAGCTGTTTGCAGAGCGCAATTGCCCGCTGCCACAGGAGTAGCTCTGGTTTCTCAACAAGAGCACCATCGCCACGTTTGCGCACATTTGTGCCTGGAATCAAAGAGTGGTGGAGACCTCTTTCGCCCCCCTCCCTCCTTTTTTTTTGATGTGCTATCCCCTCTCGCTCTCACACCTGATTCAGGCGAAACCAAAGTGGGACAGCCAGGCTCAGACCCAACACCAACACCGCCCACAAAGAAGGTGACAG
Organism: Monosiga brevicollis MX1; assembly: GCF_000002865.3. NCBI lineage: Eukaryota > Choanoflagellata > Craspedida > Salpingoecidae > Monosiga > Monosiga brevicollis. The sequence goes on along the minus strand of NW_001865041.1, from coordinate 1,682,411 downwards.
GACGGTTGGCTGTCCGCTCGCACAACACGACCATGACCATAGTGGCTGCGCCGACCCTTCTTTCTTCGTACACGTGCACATGACGCCATGCATCACCCCGACTGAGAAGCCCCAACGATTTTGCCTCTTTCGAGCATGGCAGGTAGTTGGTGAGCGCAGGACATAGCATCGTCATATGGTCAAAATCGTTCGTGCGTGGGCCGTTGCATGACCTGCCCCGTATGTAGCGACGATGGCTCTTGGCAGTGCCCGGGGCCCGATTCAACCCTGGGCCCGCACGTCTTGGACAACACCAGCGTCAGGCCCCCAGAATGTGTCGTCAGCCGCTGGTTTCCTCGACGCTGGGGTGACAACTACGCACCACGACCAACGCCCAAAATCGGCATGTGCCATCGTTCCAAAGCGAGCTGCATTGTTCTTCTTTTTTGGTGACTTTGCTTGGCCCAGCCCCACTCTCGCTCGTTCCTGATCATACCATTCTGTCCCACGCAACGTGATGGGTTGTTCTCCGTCACGAAGACCTCGAGCCATACCATTCGAGGGAACACAGGGACAAGACTCGCCTTTACGTCAGCATGGAATAGGCCCCATGGAACCACATAGGCGACTTTGGGTAAGGATCCGCTTAAACGTCCTCTCGGGTTTTTCTTTTAAGAGTTTGCTTTGCTCACTGCACCCATGCTTGCACCCCTTTTTTTGTCAGCACCTACTTACCCCGATGCAGTTGGTTGGGTGCGCACACGCTGGCTTGGCATCCCTGACAACCGTCCAGAGTACAACCCTTTTGTCATGTGGAACCACGCCGTTTCACCATGGCATCACCATACACAAAAAGCATTGGTGGTCGGCACAGGCCCGCCCAGCCACGCTCGTCCAGTCAAACACAAAACATGCACGCCAGCCCCAACCCTACCGCACCCCCCGCCCCTTGGCATCATCCAACGAATTGATTGATGAAACAAGCGTAGAACACAACCACAACTGTGGGTAATTGGCTTGGTCATCGTCATTGTCCGCATGCGTCACCTTCACTCAACGTTGACGTCCTCTCAAAGCGACAAAAAATTCCCTGCCGGCGGCTGCGGTGTCAGTGTATGTTCGTGTGTGTCATGCTGCGTAGTCGGCTTGGCTCACTCTTAATGGTTCCTTCCACCCCTCCCTCCCGCCCCCACCCTTTTCAGCATGAAGAAGCGAAATTTGAGCTGCGCAGTGGTGCATTTTCTTCCGCGCCCAATTCCCCCGAGTTTGCTCCTGTTGACTTCTGCCGCCGCCGCCGCCGCCGCCGCCGCCGCCGCTTTCTCTCCCTCTCTCTCTCCCTCTCTCTCTCTCCTCCTCCTCCCTCCCGCCTGCTACAATCTCATCTCAACGCCCAAGGAGTGCCGATCGCACAGCACCGCCACCTGCACGATGAGCGCCATGCCTTTGGCCATGGCCCTGCCCCGTCATCCTCGTCAAGAGCGACAGTCTCGGCGCAAGATTAACACTTGCCAATATTGCCACAAGCTGTTCTCCTCCCGCTCCTCGGCCCGCCGCCACGAACGCATCCACACTCATGAGGGCCTAGCTTGCCCCCTCTGCCCGCGCCAGTTTAATCGCCGCGACCATCTCGTATGTCAGCCCTGCCGCAGCCTGCCCCGTGTCAGCGTGACCTACCGTCTCATTCAAATGCCTCCTTTTCCTCCCCTCCCATCGTTTAGAATCATCACCTCCGCCGCCATCAGAATCAAATCTACAAGTGCCCGCTCTGTGCAAACGAATACAGTCACGCCTCCTCCTTCAAGCGCCATGTTGAGCGAGACCACGATCAGACCCCCCTCGACCTCTCCTCTCTGCAACAATACACCCACACCGTTACCGACGCCCCCGGCCACAGCGGTGCCCCCCACCCCATGCTTCACACGCAATACCAGCATGGCGACCGCCTCAATGAGCAACAACACCTCGTATCGCCGACCTCCTCCATCGGCAGCGGGCCCACCATTCCAACCTCCCAGTACGTTTTCAAGGCTGCCATGCCTCACGGCTCGACTCGTCGCGCTCGCTGTTCCCTCGTTGCGCCTGACATGCGCAGCGTCGGACTCATGCCCTGACGCCTTGTTTCCACCTGCTGCACAGCGCCACCGCCCCGCCCCAGCTGCCCTTGCCTTCAGACTCCCACCGGCCTTTCCAGCCTCTGCAGCCCTTGCACGAAGCCTTCCACCCGCAACTGCAGCTAGACCCCCAGATCAGCGCGGCCTCGCATCCTTCCCCTCTGGCTCCCCCGACCCACCCCTTCGCTTCCCTGATGCATGCCAGCCAGCCCTCGCTGACTGAGCTGGTGGCGCTCTTACTGCAACAGAGCAACAACGCGGCAGCCGGCAACACCATCATTCCCCGGCCCATGGCCACACAGGCTGTACCAGCTGCCCCGACGTACCCCGCGGGCCCTGGCCTCGGTTCGGAAGCAACCCAGACTCAACACCAGGCCGCTACCCCCTCGTCCTCGGGTCCCACTTCCCTGCCGCCTCTACATCACCAACTCAGCCTCGATCTGCTCGTTTCCATGCTGATGCACGGCACCGAGCGGCTGACTCAACCCGAACCCACCTACCCTTACTGAAATCACAAAAGGCCTCGGCGGCGCCTTCTAGTGACCACGCCCTGATCCCTCGCTGGCTCGAGCATCAAGCATGCCACTTTGCCCTGTTGTTGTACCTCGGACACCAAAGCCCTTTCTCGATGGGAAGCCCTCGAGCGCTGCATTGCAGCACTTTGCTGTTCCCACTCTTACCAATTCCGTGCCTCATTCCTCATCATCGCGTGTGACATTATTGTCATGATTGGCCCCGCAAAAGGGCATCGAGAGTATCTACCCTGCCCTGCCCAATGGCATGGCGCAGCTGTTGTTTACCCAGACCCTGAATGACCGTAACAGATCCAACTGCCCCGCCCCGGAATTTTTCCGCCCCTACCCACCATCCCACCATCCCACTTCCGTTGTTACTCGCATTGCACTCGCTCGCTCACACGCGGCCGCATCATGCATCCATGTGTTGGCGATTCCATAAACAACCACTCTATATTCAGCTGTCTTGTTGTCGTCCTGCCCTATGATAAGTTTCCCCGCCTGCGTTCGTGGAATCAATCAAGCTTTCTTTTGTTCGCGTGTTGTCGGTTTTTTTTTGTTTCCTCTCTTTTCCCAGACTTTGACTGCCTGGTGACCATGACAATAAAGATCATGTGTTTCTGTTTGCTTGCTCGGTGATATCCGAACCCCTCTTTAACTGCTGCTGTGTGTCTGCCCTTGCCCCCTCTCCAATAATGCTTCGAACTATAATCGAGCAAAAATTTTCAATCCGTATGTATCTTGCACGACGGTGATGTCAGCCTCATCTATATGGATCGGACACAATGGCGCATACGCGACGCAGCGTTGAACAAACAAGTGAATGCGTCATACGTGTTTGTGGTAGTGAAACTGAGTGCCTTGCTCTTCATCTACGCTGGTTCGCGACGCTGCCTGTCATTGCGGAAACAAGAGGAAGAACCAGACTTCTCGCAGCCAGGCACGGCATCTGGTCTGGTCTGATCTGCGCGGGCCGGCAGCACACACGAACGCTGCCTTGGCCGCGATGTCGCGCTGCTGTTTGTGATTTGTTCACAGGTGTCTTGCTCGATCCGACGTATGAAGTGGGGTAAGGATGCGTTTGCCCCTGTTTGTGCTACACACCATCACAAACACAAATCTGGCGCCATGTGAGCGCCCCCTCTCCCCGGCCCATTCCGCCTCACACTATTCTCTACCCTCAACGAATGTTTCAAAGTGGAAGAATGGATCCATCATAGTCGGTCAGAATTGACAGCTCGACCAGCACACGATTCGGCAGAAACAACGACTTCGTGGTGATCACACGCACAGATTCCAAGGCGCCCTTTGGTGGCAGGCGCCATCGCTTGTTGTCTGTTTTTTTCTCGATAATGTCTGGTTTGATGAATGAGTGAACCGAATGAGTACAGCCCTACGCTCCGCACTCGACGCTTCATCGCACGGTCGCTGAAGCATGAACAAAACATGGCACTCCCTTTGAAGCGTGACCTCTCTCGCTCACACGCTCACCCCCTTCCCGCCGCCCACATTGCGCGCCTCGCACAAACCGTCCACACTGCAGGCTGAACCTACTGCCACCCATACCCACGCGACTGCAGCGTGGTCAAAACTCTCAACGTTCTCCCTCGCGCATGCTTTACCCTACCGTTCCACACTGTACATCTACACTTGGATCGCCTGGGACAAAAGCCCATGGGAAAGGCAATCCCTTTGCGTCAAACAAACGCACACCACAACAAGCAGAATTAAAACCCTCAACCATCAAGCACATCACTGTCGCATGAATTTTCTCACGGACAGAAAACATCTGACAAATTGGTCTTTGTCAGACCATTTTATTAATCTTAACACCTGCTCTTGGAAATAAAGAGCTTCCGGCGGTGCGGGCGATCGATCGCAATGCGATCTCTCACGATTCGACGCTCCCGACGCCCCCGACGCCCCCGACCCTCTCTGCACCTTTTTATTCCTCCCGGTCACCTCACCCCCACTTGCTTTTTCTCTCCGTGTCTTTATCTCTTTGCATTCCCATCACCGTGTTTGCAGTGTTTTGTGCAGCGATCCTGGAATCATGGCCACTGCTAACGCTGTGGCGGCCCGCCTGCCCGCCTGCCTGGTCCTTCTCTGCCTGGGTTTGGGTAAGGACGCCATCGCACGTTTGCCCCTTTCCTGCCATCCCGGTGACGGAGAGGCAAGCTGCGTTTCTTGCTGATTGATGTGCCTGGGGTTTGCCTTGCTCGTGCCAACGCCATTAGCACTTGCGGACCCCTCAAAACCGACTGGCCATGCTGCCCCCGTCCCCACCGTCGTCATCAACCTGGACGATACCCCCTTTGACCGCTGGCGTGCCGCTGTGCGTATTCTGCGTCCTGCCGCGACATTCAACCTCCTCGCAACGCCCCCGCCCTTTTTCTCTCGCGCCTCTCTGAGCCATGTAGCTTGTTGCTGCCGATCCAAACTGATTCGAGTGCTGGCATTTGGGCTGGCAATCGCAATGGCCTCTTGTTGCGCACGCTCCTCCAGGTAGCCCCGTACAAGGAGGCCCTCAAGCCCGTGGTTGACTATGTCAAGTCCCAGGTGCCTCCCAATGTTTTTGCCCTCGTTGATGAAGCCATGGGTGACATTGACCGTACGTCGACATCTGCTCCGTGCCAACACACACGCGCGCGCACGCACACAAAAGCGCTACCGCCGATACACCTGCACGCATCACTTCACGTTGCCGGTCTGCATCGCCTTTGACCAGTGCGTGGCCATGAACTCACCCCATTCTGTCATGTCTCACTTCTTTTTTTTTTTTTAACCAGAGCGCCTGGGCCAGCCCTGGGCCGACGAGATTCGAGGCGTGGCCAATGCGACGGGCTTTGACCTGGGAGAGATGGTCCTGTGCAATCTCTTTTACGAACTCAACTCTGGCTGCACCTCGACCGTGGCCATGCACGATGACGGCACCATCCTCCATGGCCGCAACTTGGACTACAGCATTCCTGGACTGCAAAACATTACCATCCAAGCCAACTTTACGCGCAACGGTGCCCTGGTCTACAGGTCCGTGGCCCGTGACCCGCTCGGGCAAACCCACGGCCGCCTTGGCGCTGTGACCACGTATCTTGATATCATCCTTTCTTTTGATGAACCCGACGTAGGACGACCACCTATGCTGGATATGTTGGTGCTCTCACCGGTATGAAGCCAGGTGTCCTCAGGTCAGTTGACCATAACCGGCTGTCATTGGCTTTGATCATCAAAAGCGCGCTGCTCCAGCAGAGAGGATTTGCCCCTGAAAGCTTGCAGAACATTCCTTGACGCTAATGGTTCGTTGTTGTTTGCTCCCCACCCATCGGTTTGGCCGGGCCGGGCAACTGCAGCGTGTCTTTGGACCAGCGTCATACCAACGCTACGCTCTGGGACAACATTCGTGAGGCCCTCTTTCGCCATGGCAATAGCGTCGGCTTTACCCTCCGCTCAGTCCTGGAGACCAACTCGAGCTTTGAAGACGCCGTTTCCTTTCTCTCCACCGTGGTATGTTCCCACGGCTGCAACCTTATTTACCGGCTTTCCGAGTTGCACACTCACCCATGGGCGCCTGCAGGACCTCATCTCTGTCGAGTACATTATTGTTGGCGGTGTTTCTGCGGAACAAGGCGCTGTCATCACTCGCGAACGAGAGGATGCCATTGATGTCTGGCGAATCCAGGTGAGACCATGCTCGGATAAAACCTGTGTCTGCCTCGGTCGGCCGCGTGACGTGACAGTGTGGCTCTTTTGAATCGCCTAGCCAGACCTGCCATCAGTCAACCCCCTCTGCAAAGTCTGTATCTCTTTCCCACCTCATCTCTACCCATGCTGGTTTAGTATCCGCGCCGCTGGTTTCTGGTAGAGACCAACTACGACCACTGGAAACCAGTGCCGAGCAGTGATGACCGGCGCGATCCTGCCAACGCCTTTCTCAACCAATACTCCCCCTCCAACGTCTCCACCGCAGCCTTTGAGCAAATGCTCAACACCTACCCCATGCTCAACGGCATGACAACCTACACTGCCGTCATGAGGTCGGTCTTGGTTGGCAACTTGTTCCCACGCGTACGCTCGTCGTTATTGTTTTTTTTTTTTTTTTTTTTTTCCCTCACGTCTCTCGTCTTCTCGGTTTGCTACTCGGCCTCAGCGCTGGGACTGGCTATTACTCCTCGGCCTCCCAGAACAATCCCTAGTGTGGTTGGCCGCTGTGTTTGCGTTTGTCTTAATCTTTTTCCAATTTGAAATGTCGCTTGACAATAACACACGTATTGGAGGTGAAAGGCAATGCATGTGATGCGGTGAACGAGGCAGCCCGTGTGACGCCCCTGGTGAGCTGGTTCCGTGAAAGCTGCTTTTGGGATGGCCCGATTCGACTTTTTTAGGCCAGGCAGACAAGATTAGATACAGCTGCCCTGCTGCTGATAGCCTGGCAGGCTCGACAACGGGTAGAGAGCAGGGCTTGGGAGGAGGACGTGGACTGAGTGGACGTTTGTCGAGGCCGGAGGTCGAAAAGGGGCACGCCTGACCATGAAAGTGGGAATCGCATGTTCCCACTTTTGACGCGTGTGACAAGGGAACGGGGAGGTAATGACTCCCCCTCCAAAAGCAAAAGGATGACAATTCAATTTTGGTAGTTGACGATCATTTTCAACAGCGCGATGGACAGCAAAATCAGTGCCTTGTCGCTAGCTGCGTTGAAAAAGGCGCTTGCTGAGACGGTGAGCTCGGTGCAGTGATTCTGTGCCATGGCTTGATGTTTGTCGTCACGCTCGTGCTCTCACAGGGTCCCGTGCAACTTGCCTCAGGGCCTGGCGGAGGACGCAAAAAAAGCAAAGGAGAGCGCGGAGAACAAAAAATGCTTTGAAATCACGGTCGACACGGCCGCCACGTTTGCGTGCGCGGCCTGTCCATTGACCCGCGACCTTTGCGAACCCACAACTGTTGATGATTTCATCGAGGCTGCAGAGCTCTTTGACTTTTTCAAACCCGATGGCACCCCTATCCACATGACAGAGCAGCAAAAGCTCGTGCAAAAGTTGCTCCTCGAACACGTTTACCAAGTTGTATACCGCCCCAGCTTTAGCGGAGGCGCCGGCCGCCTTGTTCTTGGACGCAAGGGTGCAGCCAAGACGACCACGCTACTCATGGTATACGGTGTTCTCAGCGTGCTTTTACCACGCCGTCATGTAGTCCTTTTTGCAACAGTACAGGCCAACCTGGATGTACTCGCCACGCTGACCCAAGCCTACGAACGGCGCCATGCAAGGAGGGGACTCACGTGGGAGACAATCGATGACTTACTCGCTGGGCTTGAAGGCAGCAGAGTGGTGGCACTGGTGGATGAGTTTCACACCGCGTATGCTTCACAAACGGCGTGGCGCGATGTCGCCTATCGGTTTGGGCAGCAGACTACCTACGGCACTTTCATTTTGAGTGGAAGCGCACCTTATCTGCGTGTATTGGCTTTTGGTGACGCCATCAAAGCGGACGTTGAAGCCACGTTTCTCAACTATACGAGCACACCCAATTTGAACAACACGCGGTATACGGTCATTGAAATGGAGCCAGCGACGTCTGACAAGGACCTTCAAGAATTGGCTGAGCGGTTTGGAGTGGCAAGAGCAAATGGTCTGCTGGACATGGACAAGGGCGAGTGGCTTGCTTTCATTGGGATGGTCACAGGTGGCCTGTTGCGCGAGATGGAGAAGGTTGCCGAGCAGGTACACAAACGCTGCGATCGGTTGAAGACGGCGATTTTTTCGTTCTTGAACAAGCATTCTCAACTCATCGAACAACTGCCAGCTTCGGAAGGCAACCAGCTTGTTGCCTGGTCAAAGCTCTCGCGTGACAAGCGAATCAAGTTACTGGTGCAGCTCAAGCCATGGCTTGCCACAGTAGGATGGGAGGACGAGACAGAGCATGAAATCAGCTCAGCTGCTCCTTTGCAGGGGTCATACTCACAAGTCGAGCGATTTCTCAACAGCCACATCCAGCTGCTTCAAGCACTTGGTCAACAGTTATGTGGCGAAGCAGAGACCGCCCAGCTCGCCCAGCTCGCCAAGATGCCATGGGAACTGATGCGAAAGATACCAGCCAACTCTTTACGCCAACAATTTGGGTCTAAAGTGTTGTACAACGCGAGTGATGAAGGCGCCATTCGCTACGATGGAACTGACGTGAGCTTTGGATTTCCGATGCTGGCCCAGAGCGTCCTGGACAGTATGTACGAGTTTCCGGCCTGGTTCTCGCCTAGGATGCGTCTGCATCTTCGTTATGTCACGGAGTTTGGTCGTGAAGCAGAAGCGGTCGTGCGCGCTAGCTTTGCGAACTACTATTCGAAAGATGATCACAAGCTCAATTTTGACCCGCAAGACATGCACATTCTTCGACACACAGAGGACACAGAGGACACAGAGGACACAGAGGACACAGAGGACACAGAGGACACAGAGGACACAGACTTATGGACGATGTATGCTGGTACAACCAAACTGGACTGGCCGGCTCTTCAGCAATTCAATCATGTCGTGGACGAGCAACCTGATCATCGCGGCTGTGATGTTGCATGGTTCGTGGTGGAAGACAAGACTGTCATGATCCATCGCTGCCAAGTTAAGCTCGGCCTCAACGGCGGTAAACCAGTTGGACCAAGTGAGGTGGAAAGGTGGGTGGATCTTTTGATTGGCAAGACGGCTCGGAAAAAAAAGACCCCATTCGGCTTGGAGGCCTTGAAGAAGTTTGAAGCTTTCCTGCAAAAGCAAGATCGTGACGTCAAGGTGAAGGTAAACTTTCACCTTGTTGTGACAAGACCGCTCACAAACCCAGTTGCCCTGGAGAAGAAGTTTCAAGACGAAGTCCACCGTTTGTACAAGGACATTGGCAGCTTTGATCTTTGGCATCACAGACGCTGTGTTGACCAGCTATGGCCATCAGAAGTGGTCAACTGGGCTATGAAACAAGGCCTGCAGGCTTACTGCTCATCGAGCCCGTAGCGAGGGTCAGTTCTGTTTTCATAGTAGTGATTGGCACCGTAAAACGACAAATTTCAATCTTGACCAAACAGCAATTATTTCTCATTGGTGTCACAACCACAACCAGAAGAAGAGAGCCATGAGGCGTACTCAGCGTGTTCCTATAGAAATTTGTCTGACAACAAAATGATGACATGAGGTTTTTTTTTTCCCTGTGCTCAAGAGAAGAGCCGAAATGGCAGTCGTGGGCGGTCTGCGTCGACGGACGCTTGGAATGCTGGCTTTGTTGGCTGGTTTGGTTTTGTTGCTGGCCGTGGTGTCTTCGGTGGACGGTGAAGGTGGGCTTGCGGTTCTCTGCATATTCTTGGTCAGGTCGGTCCCGAACTCAGAGCGGATGCGCTCAATACTGAGGACCTTGGTTGACTCGCCTTGTAGTGCCAGCATATGACTTTCCAAAGTACACTTATCGGCGCAAGAATCGCTGGGTGGGTCGACTCGCCTCGGTGTCAGGAGCATGCTCCATTGATGTTCGGGTCCTTTCGCAGTGCACTGCTGCCCGGTGCAGCCGGCTGCTCGAGCTCATTGCAGTCGCGCATGCGCAGGCCAAAGCTGTCAAGGCTGCGTTCAAGCGCTGCGAGCGCGTCTGCCAGGAACAAAATCAAACGGCGTTTCTGGACGAGCCCGAGCAACTTTTTGTCCTGACCTGTACTCGTCAATGTGTTTCACCGACCTGCTACGAGGAATTCTACGTTTCGGATCCGGTACGCAACGCACAGACCGGGGAGCGTTCTCGGCAGATGAGTAAACGCAAGCGCCGCTGACAGTGTTTTCGTCAATCTTCGTCCTTTGTCCTTTCTCCCTCCATGCCTTTCTGCTTTTTGTAAATGTAGCTCGAACCTGGAGAAGTGGATGTTCGTCTCACCAGCTTCAAGGGGTGTGCGACCCAGGTGAGACCGACGTCTCAGGACTACAAGCAGCATTGACGGTTTGTGTCACCCGACTCATTTGATGGTCTGGTGATTGCAACAGGAGTACAAAGAGAAAGGCATCACACCGTCCATGCTAGGCGAGCATCTCCGCGAAGACCGAGCCGAAGAGTTGTGATCGTGTTCATTGCCGCAGGTACCCACTTTATCTTACAGTTAGTCGTGACGCAGAGGTGACGACCACACTTGGCGCTAAGCGCTATTACAGACAGAAAGGCAGCTAACCAGATCCGAATCGACAAATAACGAGGCGCGCACAGATGATTTCTCCTTTGCCCGATCTAGCTTTTTGCCACAAGCAGTTTCAGAAACCTCTCAATTGGTCGACAAGAAGAAAACAAAACAAACAAAACATAGTACTCTACCCATGTGCTTCCGTGTTGTGAGGGACAAAACCCAAGAACACATCAAAGCAAAACAGAGCAAGGCGGTGTCCTAACGGCGACCTCAGGCCGCGGTGACGACTCGTACGGATGAGGGCCTACGGGCCTTTAAAGAAAAACGCCTTGGTGAAGGGGTCTTTCATTCACATGCCACGAGGTTAGGCCTCCACGAGCGCCATGGCATGACAACCAAGGGCCAAGCGACAAACAAGTTCCGCCCTGGGCTGCGCCGCCTGCAGCGCCAGCAAAGCCTGCGTCGCGGCAGCACGAGTGCTTGACGCAGCGTCCAAATTCGTCTCGCGTTGCGCGCGCCGCACCAAGCGACGACACAACACGGTCATTTGGTGTGCCAGTTCGGTCTCCTGGTCAATTGCGACTTGGGCTTGCAACCAGTGGGCAGCCAACTCGCAGCACTTGGTGACCTCAGGCGCGGCCAGCTGTGTACTCCAAGCCACGGCGCGCACCATCAACGCCTGGCAGGGAGCCTGTAGCAAAGGGGCCAAACGCTCCGATCCAGCCTGCAGCAAGTCGTCCACCAAGCCAACTGTGGTCATGTAAACGCGCATGAGGAGCTGCTCACGCTGTTGCACCTGGGCTGCATTCATGCTTCCCGTGACGGTGACCCTTTCTTGGAGGCTTAGCATGGCGGGCACCAGCGTTTGGACCATCAGGGCAACCTCCACCAGCTCCGGGCTGGTTCGAAGGGAGGCGTAGAAGCTAGCACTGAGGCGCAACACCTCGACCAAGTCCACCCACAGCTCCAACAAGTGCAGTGAGGGCCTGCAGTCGTCCATTAGCCCCAGGCGTGCTGCCAACCATGGGAGAAGGCCAAAACGCCTGCTCAAGTCGCGAACGCCCGCCGAGTGTTGGCACGCCTGGCGCAGCAAGCGTAGAACCTCGCCCAGCAGGGTCACGTCGCATACAGGCGCCAGAGCAAAGCTCATGACCAGCTCAAAAACGTGACGACGGCTAACGAGGGAAACAGAGCATGACTGAGCATGGTGCTTGCACGAAGTAAAAAAAGGGGGGGGGTTCAAAAAAGTCGAGTAGCAAAAGAGCTTCCACCAACCAAAGAATGAAAAAGTCGGCTTCCGATTGTAGCGAGGCCGTCAGGAAGCGAAAAAGCCTGCGTAAGCATGAGACACAGCCCCAGTCATTGATGTTTAGTATCAGAAGACGGCCTTTTCAAGCCGACATGGCACTCGGTTCAAGGCATGGAAACTGACCAGCGGCGTTCATCGAGCTGTTGCATGTCCGAGCTGTACAGCAGACGGAAGAAGAGTGGCGTGTCCTCAAGGTCCAAGAACGGTCGTGAGGTAATGTACTGCATCAAAGCAAGTGGAATGTCAGTTGAGGAGAAGCGTGAACATGCATCATCCTGTGTCCATTTGGAACCAAACTCGCTCTCTCCCTTTTTCAAGCATGCGGCTCGAGAAATACGACCGCTGGGGCAACCAAACGCACATCTGTGACGATGGGATGCATGGGCACTGAATCAGGTCGAAGGGCAAGCCTTAAGGCACGGGCCACAAACAGTGCGTGTACTGTTTGCAGAGGCCCGGCCTCCAACATGCCAGGATCCATCGAGTTGCCAAGCAGATCCAGGTGCACTTCGACGGCAAATTTGATGTCTGATGTCGACTCCTTAAGATGCTGGCGCAGCAGTCCCAAGATTCCGGCGGCCACCAAGCGCACTGATGCATCCTATTTTGTGCAAGAGAGCAACAGAGCAAATTGAGCAGACGGACAGGTTGCAGCAGCAAAGAGGGCGCGTTAAAAGGTTGAAAGGGGCAGCGGCAAGGCGAGACGACAGAATGACAGCATGACATGAACGCTCCTCCGTTGCAGACAAGGCGAACCTCAGAAGTAAGGCAAAGAATGACAAAGCTGAGAACGTTGCAGTCGACAAGCTCACGCAGCAGGTCCAGCTTAACGTCCGCGACGCAGAATCGAGCCAATGCTAGGATAAAGCGTGGATCATACACCGCTGTCACCAAGTTGGTGTTGCGGTTTGATGATGCAAGAGTCTCCATCGAGGTTGTGTCCGGATCCATGTCCGTGTCTAGATCCATGCCACCAGTCGCCTCTTCGCTGTCGTGCAAGCGCCGTTCACGCGGAAACGCGCGCAAAGTCTCTTGCATGCGCAGCTCGTCGAGTCGACCAAGGCCCGCTCGGCAGGCGGCTGATTGACGCAGGTCACCCACACCCTATGAAAGCAGAGGAAAGGCAGGCAGGTTCCACAAGATGTTGTGAGACGCGAATCGTGCAGCACTTGGGGCATTTGGACAGGCTTTTAGAGCACACATGACAAGACGATAAAAAAAAAGAAAAAAGATAGCACATTGCGAGGCCCCATACCGAGAGGGAGTGGCGGGCAACATCGGCTTCTTCACCGACGATGCATTGCTCCGGTCCACATCCACGACCGCTGCTGGTTTCCGTTTCGGCCAACGACTACGCCAGTGACAACATCACTTAAGCGAGATCGGTTTCCTGCAGCCGCAACAAAGCACCGATGCCAACAAGGGCTACGTACGCGTTGAATGAGGCAGTCCACTGCCTCAAGAGTGCCATGATAGGCAACAGCCAGTGTATCACCCAAAGCCCCTTGCAATGACTGTGCAGCGAAGGCAGACACAGTGAGCACACAGAAAAGCAACATGGGCTCGCAAGGCAAGCACGCATAACCATTTCAGTGCATCAGCAGACCTCTGGTTTGCGCTTGACAAGGTATAGCAGCAACTCCACCACCGCCCGGCGTTCTATTGTTCAAGCGGGAGATGCAAGGTATTCTCTCGGAATGAATTTGACCAACTGTCGTCTTACCTAGGTGGGTGCTGGCGTGAATAAAACGGGATGCATAGTGCCACCGCCCGTTTACATACCAGCTTGATTGTTGTTGAGAACCTTGCGTAAGAGGGGCGAGCTTGCGCATTGACTCGTCAGGGTATACAGATCCACAATCGAATTTGTACCCCCCACAGCTTCAAGACGCTCCATCGTTCTGTCCAAGTGATTATCAGGGTGACGTTGGTAACCAAGTTTTTGAGACTAGCGTGCTGTTTGCAATCTTTAAAACACTAGAGACGGAACGGGCCATGGCAAGCGGTCGAGACTCACTGGTAATGATCGGTCACCAGTCGAAGGATGTGAATGTCCAGATCGAGGTAGGAGAGGCCAAGAAGAGCGGCGACTGTTTCGTTATAAGCAACAAGAGCAGCATCCACTTGGGCCATGGGCAGCACGCCAGGCAAAGGCGCGGTGGTGGCCAAGCGGTCTGCCATGGTGCAAATCAGTTGGCATGCATAACGTAATGCCAGACTGCCGACTAAAGACAGACTGGTGGAACTCGCCACCGTGTTAAGGGATCGCCGCAACTGGGTCACGGCCCGTCCCACCGTGACTAGCGCATGTGTCAGATCGGCCAAAAGCATGGTCCATGGCCTTTGATCTGAGATATCGACCAAGCCAGGAGGGTAAGAGCTCTACAACTCCCAACATCTTGCGCATATCCCATTTCCTAGCGCCATGTGCGGTCGAGTCTGACGACAACTTACCCTGCTTCGCTCGAAGAAGAAGACGAACCAGCGTCACAGCCTCGGGGTTGTCCGAAAGCGCGCCCTCGGCCAGGTTTGCTTGAGTAGGACCACAAACGCGAGCGGCAAGCAAACCGGTCTAAAAATATGTCAATACCACAGTATGCGCGAGTTGAGTGCAGAGGCTTCCATGTCTATGCCTGCCCGGGCCAAACCAGCCCCTTACCGCATCCTCGTTCTGTTCAAGTACGACTCCAGTGACCATTTCCAGACCAGGAGACTGCGATGTAGCCAGTTGCGGCAGGCGATCCCAAGCGCCTAGGAAGACGCTAGCATCGGTGCCAACCAGGCTGCTCAATGGCTTACAAAGCCTCTCCACCTCCGCGAAGGGGGGAAGATTGCAATGACGGCAAGCTTCGCGCAGCATGGTTCGAGGAAAAGCCACGAGCGAGGCCGGGTTTCTATCGTTGGGAAATTCACAAACGAGTAAGAGCGATTTCCATCCCCAGGGTGCCGCAAGCATCGCACATTGATAGCAAAGCCGAAAACTGGACGGGCCAATACACAAAGCGAAAAAGTGTGTGTGTGTGTGTGTGTGTGTGTGTGTGTGTGTGTGTGTGTGTGTGTGTGTGTGTGTGTGTGTGTGTGCGAGGACAGGCTGGAAGGGCAAGCAAAGAGTTACATACGTCAGGAATTGAGACGAGATGAGGCCAGCAAGAGCAGGGATATGTGTGCTGAGCCACTCGAGAAGTTTGTCCGTAGTGGTGGACTGCACCGGGCTGTTCAACAGCGCTGACACGTCGAGTTTGGCGAAATCTAGCAAGACCGCGTGAACCGACACAGGGCAAAAACATTAGAATGCAGCCAACAAGAGAGAGTATGCCAAGTCGTCGCATTGGCCAGCCAGGCGCCAACGTGGGGCAAGTGGAAGTTGTGACTGGCAACATACCTGCCCATTTGAGTTCTAGATCACTGGCATCGGCCAAGTAACCCAGCTCGAGCAAGACCTCGACCACCCCGGGGTGGGTAATGCCTTGCTCCAGCTGAATAATCAGTAGAGCGTCAAGAACGGGTGTGAGGGCGACAGGTAGCACAGTGGCCTCATGTTCGCGCAGCGCTTGGAGTGCGGCGAGAAAGCACGGCTGAAAAGCTTCCAGAGAAGGTTTTGGAGAATTTTTGGTCAGTGTTGCCACCATGAGCTGGATTGCCGTCGTTAGCTCTTCTGGTTGCAAGCGAGGCAGCAAGGCCAGGGTCAGGGCCATGGCCGGTGCGACAGCAATGTACTGGCCGTTCACTGGAATCATGACACGTTCACGGTCGCTTGCCGCTTCAGTTGTGCCCTCGATCGCCAGCTGAATAAGGAGCTCAGCCGTGATGTGGCCTTCACTCAGAGCAACGGCACCGAGCTCCAGCACGGTATCCAAGATGGCAGGTTGCGGTTGTGCTTGCTGTGCGCAGAGCTGCAACAAAGTCAACCCATGTTGTAATCCACGGCGAGCTGCCTGACCAGCCAAGTCGGCCAGACCTGGGCGAGCGAGCAGCTTCACAACCAAGCCCACGTACAAAGAGATCAGGTGACGCCACATTTCCGCACGGGCATCATCTTCCGACTCGCCGTTGATGCCGTGTTGCCGAACTGCTTGCAATTCGCGGGTTAGATCCGTATCAACACGGCGCAGCAAGAGCGCTTGCTGTGAAGCCGACCCGTCAGCCCAACTCGGGTGGTACAGTAGAGCCTCAAGGGCAGCCACTCGTGCGGTGATGCTGTCTGTGGCGAGGGTGGCTTCCAAAAACACCACCGGGATGCGAAGCAGCTCGACAGCGGGTGTCAAGGGTGGCTTGGCAGATGGAAGAGCATGGGCACCGCGCGCTCGTATTTCAGCGGCGAGGACCGATGCCGTGAGCCGCGTGTGGGGCAGGGGTGTGGAAACCAGGTGCTGTAGACGATTGCCGGCCAAGACGCCGGTGGCAATATCCGTCACCGACCGAGCCAGGCTGACGGGATCACGGGCCTTGTTCCCGGCGAGTTGCCCCTTATCGTTGTTCTGCTGTTGATGGGCAACCACCAGCTCACGTGCTTGTGCAAATGCCTCAGTGCTGGTCTGGGCAGGCTCAATGGCTAGAGCCAAGAGGGCAGCCGCGGCCAAAAGGCGAGGAGCAGCGGGGATGCTATCACGCTTGGTCCACTCGGACAGGAGGCGCACTTCGACCCAGTGGTGTGGATTTGTGGACATGTGCAAAAGGACGTAGCAGACGTACAGAACGGCAGAGGCCTGGCGCCCATCTTTGGCATAGTGCTTGAACCAGTAATCCAGTTGATGTTGGGCTACGAGGCAAAGAGGCGATTGATCCGCGGGCCACGGCTGGCCACTCTCGTCGGCCAACTGGGACGCGCGGTCCAGCCATTTGAGACTTTGTTTGGCCGTTTGTAGATAGATGATGTCCAAGGTAGCAATGGCCACGGGGTCACTGGGAAGAGCATCAATCCAAAGGCCCGCCTCGAGCTCGTGCGCGGGTAGACAGCCATCCAAATGAAGCAGTTGCTCTACAAGCATGCGGCGTGCCAAGGTGCGCACATCTCGTGACTCGGTCCAGCTGTAAAGGGCCAACAAACAGCCAAAGCGGCTCAAAGTGTGCAATTGAGCCTCCTTCTGACCCGCACGCGGCGGGCCCACCACCAAGCGAGCGCTGGGCACCGTGGCAGACCATTGCACGTGACTGGCTTTGCGCAGAGTCTGCAGCAGTGCCATTTGGACTTGGTCCGGGGTTGTTCCCAATTGGTGCGGAGCGGGCATCCAGCGTCCCATATCGTAGGCCAGAGCCCAGACGGGAAAGATGGGTTGGTACAGTTGAAGGATCGCAAGGTAATTGCCCACAGCGGCGGGCCAAGCAGGCGTCAGCTTGGACAGGACGGCAATGGCTTTGAGTACGTCTTGGGGGTCAGGTAGGCGGCCACGCAGGGCCACGAGCAGGGCCGAACGGAGTCCCACCAGGCGAGAGCCCCCCGAGACTTCCAGTTGCAGAGTGACCATGGCGCGCCGGAGCACGGCGACCAGGCAACGGCCGGTGGCGTGCAAAATGAGAGGCGAGGAGGAGCTCAGGCATCGATGCAAGACGGACTGGCGCAGACATTCAGGCAAGATGGATTCAAGACGGTGCGACAAAGTGCCCACTGCGCCGAACCAGCTGGCACCAGGCAGCGGCAATTGAAGGGCTTCAGCAGCCAGCGTCATGGCAGCCAGCCAGCGGACTACCAGCTGAGGCTCGCATGACAGCGAGGGCTGAGCAAAATACAGGGGCAACAGCTCGGGGCAGTACTGCGAGTATCGGTTTACAATGAGGGGGAGGATGGGGCAGGTGAGTTGTTCCGTTTCTCAAAAGCCAGGGACAGGAATGCAGCTCTTGCTGCGCGCAACCACTTGTCGTACCTTGAGGATAGTCAAGGCCAGCTCATGTTTCAGTGAATCCTCAAGGGGAGAAGACAGAGAGCAAAGGAGCTTGAACAAAACGTGGTTTCCCACCTATCAGAGTCAGGACCAGGGGCACCAGGCGTGAGGTACCTTGGCCACGTGTGCGTGCGTGAAAGAGAAGCAGAGTTGCTGAGCACCTTGTCACGCTGCCAATCACGCTGCCAGACAAGATCATCGTTGCTACCCGCCGCAGGAGAAGGCTTGGTTTCCGCAAGCTCGGTCGGAGGGGCAGCGGCAGCAGTTGCGGAAGAGGTGAGCGCGTCATCAGTGTCAACGGCTCTCAAGTCGGACAGCTGGCCCGTGACGAAGTTCAGGCCGCAGCCCGGGTCACGGACAACGAGAAGAAGAAGTTCGTGTGCATGATGCCGCACGGTACGCTTGCTATTCGGGCGCCAGCGTTTGGGCAAGGGTGTGCCATCACTTGCCAAACTTCCCGATATGGGATTGGTGGCTTCATCTTTGATCTCATCTCCCTCCACAGTGTCCGCTTCAGCCTCCTCCCCTTCGGCGGTAGCCCCTGCTGCCTCAGGTTCAACGTAAGAGTACAGCGAGCCGATGCGTAGGAGTGCTGAGGGGTTGAGGAGATTGGTCTTGCTCTTGCGCGCAAGACCAGGGCGGCGTACTGCACGTGACAAGCTGTTCAGCAGATGGTGCAGGACAGCGGGACGATCACGCGCCAAGTCGGAAAAGCAGGGCGAGAGCAAGTTGCGGGCTGCAATGACTTGGCTCAAAATGTCATCATCGTCAACGCGGAGAAGGCTGGACACAAACATCACGTAAAGAGAGCGAACGTCCCATTTATCACGTTGCACGCGGTGGCGTGCCAGTGCATGGAGCGCCGAATTGCCAAGATCCAGCGCAACTACGACCTGGCGTGCTGCGCCCGGGGAGTGCTGGACCAAGGCTGTCAATAGGCGCAAAACAGCCTATGCAGACGGTGCGAGAGGTGCCTAGTGAGTCGCGCAAGTGCAGATCTTGGTGCAACCTGACGGGATGAGCCGGGCGGAACGGGGCGCATAATAGCATTGAAGCCAAGGGGAAGGGGGAAGGGGGAAGGGGGCAAGGGTGGCAAGGAGCGAGGGAGGCAAGTCCTTGGACCAGGGACCGAGGGTAGGAGCCCACCTTTTGCTGAGGGAACCGAGAGGACTGCAGGGCCAGCTGGACACCACGCCACTCATCTTGGCAAATGGCACGACACAGAGCCGAGCCAGCTTCACGAAGTTGAAGGTCAGTGCTGGTTTGGCGGACAGTCGCTGCCACGGCATGCTGCAATAGTTTGTTGAATTCAGAAATTGTTGAGCCGGCAAGAGCAGCCAGGAAGCCCGTGGCAAGGCACTGGACGAAGGTTCCCATCAATTACATACCATGACCACATGTATGTCTTTGTACTGAAAGCGGGTGCGCTGCTGCTCCCACACCTGCATCAACAGCTTGCCAGCTGAACGACACAACACGGCAGCAGAATGAAACACTGTGAGCATTGGTGACACACTGTGACAAGCGCGTGTCACAAGTCGAGCCGAAGCGTCAAACAGCGAGGTGGACCAACCTGGATCGACTTGCAGCAAAGCATGCGTGATGGGGGCCAGCTCTTGCTGAGACTCTGACTCGCGCACCAAGGCGTTATAGGTTTCCAGGCCCGGCGAGATGGCCGTTTGAGGATCAGCCAGCTGCTTGCGCAGCGTGGCCAGTTGTTCCTCCACCATGACGCTCCAAATGGGCGTTCGCTCCCCCACCTCCCGCCAGCTCCTTGCTACTCAAGAAGCTACAAGACAGACACACTTGGGCACGTTGGACGGAACCGTCTGACCGTCCCCAAATGAGAGAGAGAGAGAGCGAGAGAGCGAGAGAGAGAGAATGAATGTGTGAGAGAGAGAGAGCGAGAGAGAACCCGCGTGTGCGAGCAGAACACATACACACACACACACACACACACACACACACAACACCTCAATGTCAGACACAAATATGCGGTACTGTGACATTCATCACACTTTATACAATATAGCTATTGGGCCACAACCGGCGAAGCAAAAAAGATCTGACATTAGAAAAAGTGTCATATAATTCACACTTCCGTATCGAGCTGGCTGACAACCTCTGCTCTGTGTGTGTTTGTGTGTGTGTGTGCGTGTGTGTTGGCTCAGAGAGCTCGGCTCGGCTCGGCTCGGCTCGTGTGTGAGGAGGCATTGGGGTTTGATCGAGGGCGGGTGGGAAAGGCCAAGCGCGCATGAGTCTCTCTCTCTCTCTCTCTCTCTCTCTCTCTCTCTCTCTCTCTCTCTCTCTCTCTATGTGTGTGTGTGTGTGTGTGTACAAACGGATAATGGCTGGTTGTAGATGGCGCGTGAGCAATTTATGAGGTCCATCGAGATGGCTGCGCCCTTGCATCGTGTCATCTCCCGGTCCACCCTCTTGCAGGTAAATCCTGTCCTGGTTGAATTATATCGGAACATCGGCTCTCCTCCAACTGCAGCGGGACTTCACTCATTGGGTTGACTGCTTGACCCATCGGCCAGCGGAGTGCGGAACGCGATCCAGCGCTAGCCAACTTCCTCGGCTCCATCCAAGCATCAGCCTTGGGCAATACCACTGTCGAGGGCCAACATGAGGTTGTTATTGAGGTCAGCTGTTTGTGACGGCGCCCGCTGCGTGCACTGGCAGCGAAGCATTGCCCTGGTGGCGAGAGCCGACTCGCTGTAATATATTTCGCCGCGCCATTTGCAGGAGTTGATGGACTACCTTGCTTCAACCAGCTTGTACGCCACCGTCAAGAGCGGGGTCGATGAGATCCTCCAGCAGGCGCGTGGTCATTGAGGACAAGGAGAGGCTGTTTGAGAGCAATTCAGCTCAGCCCTGGCCTGTCCCCATCGCGCCAACTCACCTCACTGCTCACTGCTGTTTGGTGCCATAGTCTACACTACCCTTTAACCCATATGTGCAGCTCGTCCGCTTGGCACGCGGTGCAGCCGCACAGCAACATCTGAGCCGCTATGACCAAAACTTTGTGACACGCCTGAACCATGGGTGAGTCAGACGTTCTCTATGGGTACCTGGTTGCTGCACAGGCATGTGGCCCAGCGTCAAACGTTGTGGTTGCGTTAACAAACGGCCTTTGATGTGCTGCTCAACCCATGCCCTTGCCGGTTTGCATCGGGACGGGCGCTCAGCCTCACCCTTCAGGACGTCCCACGCACCCTGCCGCGAGGCCTGTTCATGCTACAAGGCGAAGAGCCCAACGAGGTCTTTTATGGCACCGAGGCAGCGCTTCAGCTCTTGGACATTCGCACCTACTACGCCCATCAGTTCGTACAAGGCCCATTTGGCTTCAATGGATCCTGTTTCTAACGCTAGCCAAAGCTGGCAGGGGGGTGAAAGTGCATTTCTCATGCATTTCTAATGCTCTTGCATGTCGACGTCACCTTGGTAGAGAGCTGGTGCAAATGGTCTGCAGTCGGTTTCATGGTAGGCCTGTCTGGTTTCTCGCGGCGAGGCGCACCCTGTCCAGCAGTCGGGTGTGCTTGTCATTCATAACTCTGCCGTTCCTCACCATGCACTCGGGTTGCTTACAGTGGCATCACGAAGCAAAGCACATGCGGTCGTTGTCCCCAGCTTACAGGTGGGCAATCGATCCATTTCGCACCTCGTTTGCACGGCCGTATGAGCTGATTCTTTCCTTGATGCTTCTAACTGCTCTGCCGACTGCTGGTGGCTGCGATCGTTCCAGCTGCCCAGCTTTGCTGGTCGTTTATTTAAGCAGGACAAGGAAGTTATCCAGCTCCGCATGGTCAGCATCACGCAACTGGGCCTAAGGGCCGCGCACGTCTCCTAGCCTAGCACAAGGTGGCGGCTCCTTCTCATTTGAACTTGTCGGGTGCATTGTAGGACTTGATTATCCGTAACGTGACAGTTGAGTCGGGCCTTCAGACCGCCTGTGACATCCTGCAGACCGTTTTCAGCCATGCCATGACCGGTACAGACAATTTGCACAGCCTGTTTAGCTGCTTGTATTAAAATCAAAACTGCCCACGCCTCAATGCTTGGTTTACAGTTAGTGCAGATGGGCAGGACCACTTCCTCATCTGGCGCGCCAGCATCAATGGAAACCTGGTTGGTTCACCGGCATGGTTGTGAAAGCCATGACCAAATGGGAAAAGGATCACCTCTCTTCTCATCTCAACCCCGTGACTATCGGCCCCAAAGTACGGCATGGACAAACTGCAACAGGACGCTCAGCTGGAATTTTTGGAGGGCCAGTTGCGACAAGGAAAACAGCTTAGCTCGCTGACGTTGTCAGCGTTTGCACTCGTTGGGGTCTGTCTTATTGTGCCTTCTGCGCCAGCATGCTTCGCTTTTACGCTGCCAAACCGTGATTTTGACCCCATGTCTGGCTTACTCACCAATTGCAGTCGCTGGACGAAGCCAGCCGGGCATGGGCACCTTTGGAAATCGTTGTCTACGTCCATCTTCTTGAGACCACCACCAGCAAAGGTACAAACTCAGCGTTGCAAAAGGCTGCGGCTAGGCATCAACTGCTACTCATTTTTTTTGAAACATGTGCAAACATTTTCTTTTCCCACGTTTAATGCATCGCTTTTGTGGCCCACGGTGCCACTGCGCAGTACCTTTGCTAGGTTACACGGAGCCCCCAGCCACGCCATTTGTCACTGGTGTCTTCCTGGATCGGGATGGCGTCCGCTCTCTCTCAAACCTCGTTTGGAACGAAGGTCTGGGCTCCTTGATTGCCCAACTAGTGATGGTACTGTTTTGACCCCAAAAGCCTGCAATAACCTTCTGCCTTGAATCTGCTGTTAGGCGAGGAGGTGTCAAGCCTCGTTCATGTGGTTGCGGAACATTATCGCTCCCAGAAGCGACCCCACTCCTTTCTTCTCGATCCCACACCCATCGTCTCTTCGGTAAGAAAAAGAATGCGGCGCAATTCTCAGATTGGGCCTTGCATGAAATCACAGTAATCAGGTCACTGAACGCACCCATTTTGCGATCCCACGACAGTTCTTGCTGGAGCAATATTTGGAACATCATGCAAGCCTCACCTCGGCCAGTGCCATAGCGCGTCGCCTCCTACCATCTGTGCGGCTGTGCTACAGGTTTGAGCTAACACATTGATTATAGCCGTGGCTGTCGAGGGTGCAAAACACCGACCGACCTTGACTAACATGAGCCTTGTTTCTGGTCCGAATGTGCGTGGTTGGCCAACCTCTTGTAGCCCAATGGCTTGGCTGATCGAGGGCCTGCGGCAAAGCTGCCGACTCCAGGCCGTCTTGCAGACTGTCGCGCGCTGTCCGCAGCTCAGCGATGTGACGCAACACCTTCTTGATGTGCTCATAAAAACTCTGCAAGCAACTGCGCAACTGGATGTACTACCCGGCGCCGCAGTATGTTGTTGCCCCCGATTCAAGCCTCATCACATGCAGATTGGCCTCACAATCTTGTTGTTCTCCAAAACTGCGCCGAGTTAGACGCTCAAAGCCAAGTACTCCGAGCTTATCCGTCGCTTTC
Organism: Monosiga brevicollis MX1; assembly: GCF_000002865.3. Classification (NCBI taxonomy): domain Eukaryota; class Choanoflagellata; order Craspedida; family Salpingoecidae; genus Monosiga; species Monosiga brevicollis. Next base: position 1,658,943 of record NW_001865041.1, on the reverse strand, counting down.
AACGCCTCGCGCGCAGTCAAGGTCAAGCGCAACACCTCCTTTGGTTTGTAGACTGCGTCCAGGCAGATGGCGGAGAGGCCTGGTCATCCCTGCCTTGCATGCGAGTTTGTATCAAGGAATGCGCGTTGCTCAAATCACATGATTGGCCATCTTGGGGGAGGGGGGATAGCGCTTTGCAAGATTGTATTTCTGTGACCTGTGTTGAACTTGATCTGGCGTACGAGGCCACGCGACCACAGCTACCCAAGTTTTACAAGTGGTAGGCATCTTAATCCCTCCCGCTTTTCTATTACGAGAGTATGATCTGGCATTGACATGGGTTTCAAACAACATGGGATCCAGGCATGCTGCGCGCTTGGCGCAAGTTGCGCCCTTGCACGTCGCACCAGCAACACCATTGTCAAAGAAGCCGACACGTAAGCCTGCGTGCCTTGGCCATTCTTCCTGTCCAGGTCGTCTCACTTGTTGTGGCGTCTGACAGATCAAAAATCAAAACGAAATAAGGCAGCCCTTCCTGCCATGTTGGGTAGCAGCGTCAATGTCGACCAGATTCAACGCGGTCAGTTTGCGCGTCGAGTTCCTTGATCCACGGCCGTCCTCTGCCGCTCATGCTCTGGTTATGATGCACAATATTGCAACGATTGACTTCATGCCACAACGACCTCTTGTAGATGTTTGGCTGCACCAGCCCCACGCCTGGGGACTGTACGACCAGTTGGGCGTCAACGTGGCAGAAGCAGCCGATCGCATCCGCGCCGCGCCGTCAATTCGCCATGCAGCTGTGCGCATGCAATACCTTCATGACATCAAGCTGGATCGTACAATCCAAAATGCATTATCTGCGGCTCTCGGCCAAGTGCCCCTTCCAGAGCGACCCTTTGGCATCCTTGAGACGCATCTCACGGAAGGTTAGAGGGCTCTTCAAGCCGAGTGTTCCTCCTCAGGTGTCCAGTTGTTGCCCATGCCACGAATTGGGACCTCGTGTTGAGTGCATCTTCGGTGCCATGGGCACCGACATGAGTTTCCAGTCGAGATTTATGTTATATTATTCACGTTCGACTTGACTCCTTACAGCCATGTGGCATTGCCAGCACTGGATTGAGGCTGACGCGGCCATATGTCGGCGTTGCTGCGACCGCGAGTCGGTACCACAGCCAGCACTGGGCGCACAAGTACACCGTCATGCGGTTTATGATCTATACGGCTCACCAACTGCCCTTACCTTGATCGATGGTCCCACTTTGTTGACGGCTTTTGCCCGCTTTCGGCACGTGTCGTCTCTTTTCCCCATGCGTCTCTCCCGGCTCCGGCTGGAAATGCATTTCTATTTGCTGCGATCGATGCATGCTCGTTGCTTGCCTCATGATTTGTCTTGAAACTCATTGCAGAGGGTTGCGCACGCGTCTGGGCGGTGAAGCTGCAAATGGTGGCGAGCCTCAGTCTTGCTTGGGTATCACAGGTACGTGAGCAAGATTGCGTGGATAGTCATGGCGAGAACGCGTCATAGCTTGCACTCTGATAATGATCCTTTGGGATCGGCTCTCTGCGACATTTGATGCAGATGTGAGCATTTTGAGTGGCCGAGTGCTTGGTCGAACGGTGCGCTGGCACATGGTCGAGCAGTTTTGCCTTCTTGTGGCCGGTAGCCGCAGCGATGCCCTGGATCGCTTCTCTGTCATGCTGGCAACGCCCTTAATTGAGGCCACGGTGCGCTTCGCTTGCCCACCGGGTTGGTGAAGGTGCTACGAGTAGAAGGTGAAGCCGTCTGGCTGATTTGCACGTTAGCCTGACACGCACGCTTGCTCATTGCTGGGTGTCTGCAGCGACATCAACGCCACGGTCAGCTTTTGATCTTGAGCATTAATACGGCTCACGCCGTGTGGACACCGAGTGACATTGATGTCAACGTCGAGGACTTTACGGCTTCGCTCGCGCTGGCCATGCAAAATCGCATTGGAATCATTGTCAACTATCTCGTGTGCTGTGGTGATGTGCGTCGTCTGCCACGCTGATGGATCGCGCGAATGATGCCTGACATGGGCATCCAAGGCGCTTCGGCCTGAACGAGTTTCCTTGCTTCGACGCGAGAAGCCGGGCTATTCATTGCTCGACATCCGCTTACTGTTTCTTGTTGACCTGATTGCCCTGTGCCGTAGCATTACGAGGCTGTGAGCAAGACGATCCAGGTTTTCTTATTGAGTGGCGATGATCAAATTCTCCTTAGCCCGGCCGTTCGGGACTTAAGTACGCGAGTCAGATTTAATTCCCTCTCTCTCTCTCTCTCTCTTTTTTTTTTTTCCAATGCAGCGTGTCACGGGTGAAGGGGTGGATTGAGACTCACTGACCTTGGGTCTCCTTGGCCTGGTTTCCGCAGCCCTGGTGTCTCAAGTTACCGTGTATCCTTCGGGCAAAGAGGCATCCTTGGCAGCACGCTTGTGGCAAGCCGCTGCGGCCACTACCTGTACGTGAAGGGCTTTGCTCCAGCTTCTGGTCCATCCACCTGATCCATGCGTGTTCTAACTCGGATGTTTTGCGTGCTTGAAATTTTGATGTTCTGGGATGGCTGGGATGCTTCTTGTGCTTGTAGATGGAACGCATGTGACAGTGCAGGTGAGCTGAAGAGATGATTGAGGGTGCTCAGCTCTGTTCCTGGAGCCTGGCGGGTGCTGACTCACATTGAGGCTTCACGCTGGTTCATGACATCTTGATGCTGCCATGTTGACAGGCGTCTGGCGATCATCTTAAGCGCATGTATGCCGAGGCTTTGGTGTCTGCCCAGTACCAACGAGCCGTTCTGCTTGGGCTCTTGAAGTGAGAAGCGACCTTTCCACCTTTTCCATCCCTTATTCCCTCGCTAGCCCTTTGGCAGAGCTGGGGTGCACGGCGGTCACCTCGTGCTTTGGCTCATGTCTCATCACCCGACCTCGTAAATTGCCATGGGCGATCATGAATGCCGTTGTTGATAGTTTGAAGCAAGAGCAGGTACAAGACGAAGCACCGGCAGCGGGACTATATCGCTTCGCGGAGAGCGCGTGCTCGGCCTTGGTCGTGACTGAGGTGTGTTTGTCGTTCGTAAGCGCACTTTTAGAAGGAGGCTCGCGGGCAGGCTGTCTTCGAGGGTGCAGCTGTGGAAGTCCTGCTTTGTGCGCCCTGTCCTTCTTACTCAAGCGGGAATGGTGATGCTACATCAGGATTTGGTGAATTCTTTGAAGCAACTTGCCACCTTTTTGGTTGAGGTGGATGTTGAACCCGAGCCCAAATTTTGGCGTGCCATTCAACAACACGTGACTTTTACCGCACATTGCTTACAGCAAGTCTTGGGCGTCGGCGTGCTGGGGGCGGGTGGCATGGCGCGCACGCTTGTAGCAGACTGTCTGGTTGCCGTGTCTGCAGATGCGGGCTTGGCGCAACCGACCAGTGATTTGACTGCGGTGGTGCGCGAGCTGAGCCTACAAGAGCCTCCCGGAGCAAGCTCTGAGGTGCCCATGGTTGGTCCAGATCCGCGGCGTCAATTGGCAACGGAGGCGGGATTGAACGCCTTGCGTACTCTGTCCGGGTTTCTGGCAAGCCGCCGCAGCTTGCTCGGCGCAGAGCTTTGGCCACTCTTGGGCATCGACAACTATGTCACGCTTGGCGAGACGCGTCTCCAGGACGACCGTGCATCTTTATCATCCGCTCGCAACCGTGCCGTGACTGCGACGGCTGCCATGCCCAGAGACGCCGTGGCAGTAGAGAACTCAAGGGTGGCGCGACGCCACAAAACGGGTGCCGAGGACGGCGGACTCCAGCCAACGCCACCAGCCTCGCCAAGAACCGGGCATCGTCTGCGCCGTGGCCTCACCGGTGGACCTCGCCAGTCTTTGCATCTACGTCGAGCGGAGGCACCATCATGGTAGAGTTGGAGCATTTGTGGCGCGCAAGTTCAGCAGTCTTGGGCTGTATTGTCGCACGACGCACAGTGAAATTTACGGATTTGGTTTGGAAAATAGAGGGCTTAATAATAATTGATTGACACGTGAACAGTTGTTATGCACGCAGGCGTGCGTCTACGAGGGTTGTTTGATTGCAGAAGCGCGGCACTGGGTGGCAGGCCGAGCATCTCCTTCACCTCAAGAATCTGCTGTTGTGGCAAGGTAGTGGGAGACGGTCTCCGCGATATCCCAAAGAGCATTCGTTGTGCCTTTGCTCACGACGCTCTGGGGCAGCCAGCCGCCAATGTCGCTGTGAATAATGTACTCGAGATGTGTACTTTGACCATCGTCGCCTGGAAATGACCATTGTCACTGATGAGTGGAGAGTGGGACTTGTGGGCAGAGTTTGAGGGGATGCTTGTCTGGGTGTGGTACCTGGGGTGTAAATCATGCCACAGGGGAAATTGGTGCCGCGGACGGCAGATTTGGTGATGGGGAATTGGTCGACGGTCACGCTGGCAGCGAGGTGCTGAATCAGGCCACCGTCCAAGTGTCTGTGTTGTCATGAACATGTCAGAGGCCTGAGCCGGCTGTCGGGGTGAAGGATAGGCATGGTCAGCAACGTACTGCGTTTGGGCACAATCAATAAACTCGCGAGCCGTGATCAATCCCCCCATGACGGCGTTGGTCAGAGTTCGCAGCACTGAAGGGGGAGAGCCCAAAATATGGCAGCGAGGAAGCAATGAGAATCAGCATGCGGCGCAGATGGGGCGGTGGGAGGAAGAAAGCCTTCTTCACCTTGGCGCGATTTCTGGGGAGCCACTGTGTGTGTGAGAATGTTGCTATCCGAGTCGGGATGAACCGCTTTGTCCCACTGGAGGTGGGCGAAAGAACATTCCGATGAGGTTGCGTCATCAAATCCCAGAGGAATGGGGTTAGGGGAATGCCCTTGTTGATGGTGGACAAATCAGACCTGGGCGCGCACGGTATAGTCGTTGAGCAGCTGATGGACACGGGCGGGAGGGGCTTGAAATGTGCCTAATTGGGAAGAGGGCGACGTTCAAGAGAAACAGAGCAGCGTGTAACTGCTCTTGCCAAAAGAGGCCGCTGGGCGAGGTTCCCATACCAGAGAGGCGTAGACAATCGGCTTGGGCCTTGAGACCGAGCGCTTTGAGCGCTCCGCGATCAAGTCGCTGCAAGTGGAACTGCGGGCGCAGAGCAATGCTTAGCATGGGATGGGTGCGCGAGGAGACAAACAGGATTGTGATGTGCCGGGCTCAAACCTGATCATTCTGTTTGACCGTGGTGTAGGCCTCACTCTGCAGCTTGGTCATGAACTCGTGGTGCACCTGAGATCAGGTCAGGCGGCATAGGGGCGTGAGAAAAGCGCCATGGCATCTGGAGGTACAGGCTCACGGTCCTACTCAAGCCCAAACTCGAGGCGCCACCATCGGCCAAAGCCAAGCGCGTGCCGCGAACAGGCTTCACCTCTTTGAAGAAGGCATCGACTTCTGAGCTAGCGAGATCCGCAGCGGCAGTGATGTGCGTTGCTGGCGGCATGCTTGCGGGGGCAGTCCGTGATCTCAGGTTGGCAAACCCCGACGACAGCAGCAGGAGTATCCAGCAACAGGAGGGTCTGAGGGTCTGAGGGCGTGAGGGCGTGAGGGTGTTGCCGAGCTCGAAAGGAGAGATATCAGTAGTGCGTCACAACGTTCAAGGGGTCGCAATCAGGCAATTGCGTTTGTCTGACATCTGACATCTGACATCTGGAGCCCTTGCTCGACAGCTTTAGTAGGGAACGGTGTCTGTTTGGTCTCTCAAAGGGCAGCGCCTCGTGCTGCAGTTTGCTGGGTTCATCGGCGTCATGCAACGGCTCGCGAGGTCATCTCTTTGAGAAGGAGAGCGAGCTGCCGAAGCGCTTGAAGACGACAAAGGCGACCGCCAGGTATTATTCGTTCGCAATCGTTGGGGTGTGATGGTGTGGGATTTTTGACGCACACCATTCTCTTTCTTCAAGAGCAACACCCACAATTATCGGACAAACAATAGATCCGCTGGTCATGGGGTCAATCGTTCTGTGCCGTTTGCTTCTCCCGCCATGTTCACGCGGCAATTGGATTTGTTGTTCCCATGTGGTGCAGGGCGGTGGCAGCGCGGTTATCCGACCGACGACGGTTGCAGCAAAATGAGCGCAACGGGACTCTGCCCTTTCATAACCCATAACGCGCATGAAAAAACATGGACGGTGCTCACTCCTCTCTCCTTTTGACTGGATGCTCGAGAACTCAACGGCAGAATTACGCTTCAAAGGTAGAGAGAGCGTGGAAGGAAAACACAGTGCGTCAGAGACAGAGAGCAAACGGCGAGCAAAAAGACAGAAAACCCCACGTTCCCCAGAGGCAGAGCATGTGCCATGAAGAGCTGGAGTGCTTCATCCAATGTATGTCATTACTCCTGACAATATGTTGGTCACAAATAATTTCCGCGCAAGCACACCACACACACATGCACACACACGCATACAAGGACCCAATCCTTTTCTCTCATAGCAAAGTCCCAACTGCAGACGCAGACGTTGTTGCCTTCACTGCACACACCACAGACGCTTTACGACATGGTTTTTTTTTTTTTTTTTACATCAATGGTGCTTGCGCGCGCGCTGCTGAGGGGTTGGTTGCCTGTGGATGCATGAGAATCATCAGGTTTTCTTCAATCAGGGGCACTCCTAGTAACTTCTGGTTCTTGGCGGCTCGCTCCCACGATGACCGACTGACTGCATCTCAAGGTTACCGCTCCGCTCGGAGCGCTGCCGTTGACTCATCGGCTCCGACACACGGTGGTGGGCATTTTCTTTCCTGCTCGACCACCTGCGCCAAGCCAACCCAGCGCGACCCAAGCCCACCACTCTTGCCGGCTTCTTCACTATTTCGTCATCAATCACAAGCATCCACCGCCAAACCGCTTCGTGGCGTGGCCAGCTACCACCACCACAACAGGTAAGAAAACAACAAGCGTGTCGTGGTCGCTGCCACTTGACGCACTCTGTACTGCCATCAGCTTCTCCCGGCTTCCCTATGGTTGTTTGGGTCCATGTTGCGCGACTGCCGTTTTGTTAGTTTGTGTTTGAGGCACCCATACCCACTCCTTCCTTCTGGCTCTGTCGCAAGTATTGCGACATTCAATATCGTTCTCGCTATTTTCCACCCCTGTCGCTGTCTTGCTCTGGCTGCTTGAAATTGAGTGTGCTCTTTGCCGGCGCTGCCGTCGACCAGACCCGTCTACCGCGACCAAAGCCCCGCCTGACCTCCGGCTTGGCCGCTCTGTCTGCCCTTCTCCCCCTGTTTGCCTTTTCCAGAACCGTCACCATGCTGTTGAGTAGGTCTCTCCGCTCGACAGCCGCCGTTCGGCTGGCGACCCTGTCGTCTTCAGTGTCCAGCAGGCATTCCACGCGCCGCGCTGCCAGCACTACCTCCCTACAGGGTATTACTCAGCTGACGGAAGCCGATCGTCAGCCCTTTGTCGACGTCTTTGCACCATCGGCCAGCCACGGCACCCTGGCCAGCGTTGATTTGGCCCAGGGCTGGCGGGATCTTGCCCAACACCCGACGTTGGGATCCCTTGTGGAGCTGGCTGATGAAATGCCCTGGATCCGTGACAATGGGCAACCCGGCCTTCTCCAGCAGCATCGCTTTGCTGCCTCGGTCGTCGATCACTTACCCAACCACACCCAGACCATCTTAGATATGTGTCTCGAAGTCTTGCGGACTGAGGCCGGCCCCGACCGTGACCGCCTTCTGGCGCAGCTCGCCAACCTCAAGACCATGTTTGCTTACTTTATCAACAACTTTTGTTACGAGCCCTGCCGTCACCGCTTTGCGGTAACTCAAGACCCCAATGACGTGGGCTCGGCTCACTTTTTCGTTCCCGCCAACCTGGCTCAGCCTCGTTCCCTGCTCAGTCTCGCCTTTGCTGACCACCGGCCCGAGTACCGCTGGCAAAACTACAACGAATACTCTCCCGCCAACTGCATTGTGCGCGACCCCAGCCAACCGTTGTCCCGCGAAAACGTAACCACCGTTATCCGCTCCGAAGGTAGCCCGGACGAGATTGGGTTCATCACCAACCACTACGTGCAGGAGTCCTTGACTGCCCCTTTGATCGAGTCAGCTTTGACCATTGCCCACTTGCCGGAAGAGCTGGGTCAGGCTCGCACCCTAGACACGGCCACCCGCCAGCGCTTTAGCGAAACCCTGGCCGGATCGTATCACCGGGCCACGGAAGCCATGCAGCGCATCAACGCCGTCAACCGCGAGATGCCCAAGTGGTGTACGCCAGCCGGCTATGGCGAGCTGCGTGTCTGGATCCCGGGTCCCAAGGGTCATAATGGTCCCTCCAAGCTCTTCCCGCAACAGGGTGTCATGATGGAGGGCTCTGCAGCCCTGGGGTTTGCCGATTACGACTTGTCTCGTGGAGAAACGGGTGCCATGACCACTATCCTTGCCACAGCACGGCGCATGTCCCTCTTCATGTATGATGCGGCCCGCTACGGTGAAAACGAGCTGACCTCGGCCCAGGCCGATTTTGACCGCCGACGCGAGCCAGGCCAACAACGTCTGCTCTTTGATCTCGGTACTCAGGAAACCCAGCAGCGTGCCCGGGCCGCTGTGGACGGCCTGGACGCCCCCGTCTTGTACCACCTGATCCATCTGCGCAACGAAATCGTGACCCACAACTTGACACACTACGGCTATAGCGTCAACTACATCTTTGACAACCGCTCCACGGGCAAGCAGTCGCTCTTTGAGGCCACCGGCGGCACCACGCACAGCTTCCTGCCCACCAGCGCCCTTGCTAACATTGATGATACTCTGCACGAGATTGATGTTCTTCGTGCCCGTCGCTCTGAGCTCGAGTCAGCCCAATGGGAGGACATTGCAGCCATTGAGGAACGCATGCTTCGTTGCAAGCGCCAGGCCGAGAAGAGTCGCACCTATTTTGCAGACATTGCTGAGCATCGTAGCAGCACTGAAGGCGAACGCTGGTCGGCTACGGCTTAGTTCTCTTGTCATAACGCATGCACGACTGGCAACCAAACGTTTTTTTGGGTCTATACTTTTCGCCAATAGCCCCCAATCACCAGCGCGCAAAGAGTTTGCCCAGTCTCCCCGTTCGTCTTGCGCTTCGTTTTTCTGCTTACTCTTTGACTTGAGGGTAGCATTTCTATTTGTCTCTGCCGTCCCATCTGTGTCGAGTGGTCGAGTAGCCGCGGCTGCCTGCAGCTAACGTTTTTCAAAGTGAATTGATTTCTTTTTCTCGTTTTAAAACCCTTCTCTGAACGCCTTCCTCATGCATGCAAAGGCCGGATCCGCAAGATTGATCAAGTTTGAAGTTAATTGCGCTTGAACACAAGAGCTGCTCAGGCGGAGCTCCAGAATGAACCACCAACTGACAGGTGGGCGAGGAAAAGGCTCCTTTTACCAGATGAGATGGCGCTTACAGGTTGCAGGCGTCGCCGGAAATGATGGCATACTGGCCAGTGCTGGCCGAGAACACGGTGGTGCTCTGGATCATGGTGGGAATTGGTGTTGCCACCTGTCAAGTCGTGTGTACAAACACGTACATCGGGTGAGATGGAAACATACATCAACAAACCAAAACCCAACAAACCACCAAGACAATAGGCAACCAAGTTTGCTCACCTGGCAGATGTATTGGGCCGAGTTTGGCTCGTAGTTGAGACCACCGGGGATGGCCTGGCCCGAAAAGCCTGACACAAGGGGGTTGCAAGGAAAACGTAAAAAAAAAAAAATGAGAGGTCAGACATCTGGGCATTGAAGATTTAGCCATTCATCATCCTAATGCCATCGTGCATTTCGAAGGTTGTTTGGGCGGGGGGAAATCGGCGAGGATGCGCTCACCAAAGGTAGGGTTGTTGATGGACATGACGCAGGAGTAGCCTGGATAGGCGGTGGCGGTCGGGGCTGGGAGGGCAGTTGAGCCGACGGGCATGGTGGCCGAGCTGTTCTTGGGCTTGATGTCAGAGCTGTAGTAAGGGAAATCCGTGGTCAAGACCTTGTAGGTACCCGTGGCGCACCAATCGGCCTGTCCGGTCGAGTTGTTGGGGAACCAGCACTTGTATCTAAGCGCGCCCACGAGTGCCAGACACAAACGCCAGCAGCAAACCGTGAGGCACGGTGTCGCTGAATCTCAAACACGGGCTGGATCTCAAACGCGGGCTTGGAGGAGGGAGAGCCGATTGCTTACCCAGGGCCTTCGCCGTTGTCAATGTTGTTGAGAGTACCAGCGCCACCGGGGCAAGAGCAGTAAAACATGGGCGAGCTGTAGTTTTGGTAGTTGGCCCAGTGCACGGCGTATGCCTTCGAGGGCACGGGTTGAGCGGGCGTGCTGGCCACCCACTTGCCGCAACCCAGCACCCCCGAACCCGCCAGGAGCATCAAGGCCACAGTGGCCATCAAAGTCATGCGCACCATCATCTTGTCAACTCACTGCGGAAGAGTCCCCAGAGATTGGCCGCACACACACACACACACACACACACACACACACACACACACACACACACACACACACACACACACACACACACACACACACAGAGACGTCACACACAACACACACACACACAC
>NW_001865041.1:1636676-1648335 GCF_000002865.3 Monosiga brevicollis MX1 | reverse complement strand
ACACACACACACACACACACACACACACACACACACACACACACACACACACACACACACACACACACACACACACACACAGAGACGTCGTTGCAACAATGTCATCATCCTGTTTGACGAACAAAGTGATATTAAAGAATATGATGACATTCCTCAAAATAAAATATCTGACAAAGGGCCGATTTCCTATTTTTTGGGGAACAAGAAGCATCGTGCCGTGTCGTCGCCGTTTGTGGTTCAAGTGCGTGCATTTGACGGTCAAGCCGTTGTTGATTTGGCAGTGGCGACGGCGGCAGAAACAGGGCTGAGATACACGCGGGTGGATTGGACGGCGAACTGGCGCTGCGAGCAAGGAACGATACAGGCGCAACGGACTTGAACGAAGCAGGCGTTTAGTGTGTGGGTTCGGGGCTGCTGACACGGGACGGCGGGGTTGAGTTGAGTTTTGAGTCGACAAGCCGACTGTCAGAACATGGCGCCCACAGATGAGGGCGATGTGGCCCCGGTGCCCGTGATGATGAAGAAAAAAAAGCGCAACAAAAAGCCTGGTGACGATGCCGGCTCCCGATCCAAGGTATCATATTTCAACTTCTCCTTTCCACATGGTCCAAACCGGGTGCGCCTGCCGTGTTGGAATGAGCACCCTTCATCATGCCTCACGTTTTGCCATCTCTTTGAACGGCCTCTTTACATTTTTTGCAGGCTCGCACCACGTCTATGCTCACGTTTGCCGACGAAGAGACTGCAGGTACGGCTCTGCGCCACCCTACGAACGATGGCCGCACATGAAATATCCAACCTGAATACCCCCACTCACCGGGATACTGGGCGTACTGCGCAGATGATACGCCGACGTTTGTTGTCAAGAAGACGCGCGAATCGCGCAAGTTTGCCAAGCGATCCAAACTCCGCGTACCGCAGAGTACCAACCTAGATGATGTCGCTCCAGGAGCAGCGGGCGGACCTTCTCTTGGCACCGCATTCCAATCGTCTGGCAGCTACTCGAGTGCCGCCCTCTCTGAACTGCGACAACAGTCCGTCTCCTGCTTGGCTACGCGCTCGTCTGAATAGCCGCTATACCAACGGTCCCGCTCACCCGCTCATCTCACTCCGACGCTGCTTCATCCCCCCCTTGCTGTGGGGCATGGATAGACAGCAGCGCCCTCCCGAAAATTTGTCTACGCTACCAGACGAGGAGCTGGAGCCCGCCGCGGAGGTTGCACCAACCGCACCAGTCCCCAGCACCACAGCCATTCCAACTTCGGAGGACATTAGTCGTGCGCGCGAACGGCGTCGCGCTGCTCGTGAGCAGCAAGATTTCATTCCCCTCGATGACAATCAACCACCATCCAAGCAGTCATCGTACGCTGTGCAATTCCTCCTGGCCCATCGCTCCTCTCTCGCTGCTTACCCCTCACGCCTGGGCGATCTTGTGCATTGTTTCTCGTGTTTCTCGTGCTGTAGCGCTGCACGTTCACGGCTGCTGGAAGAGAATGATGATCTTGATGATGATCAAGACCTGGTGTCCCAAAACCTCTCCTTCGATCAAGCTGCCCGTCGTGATAACCGAGATGACCGCCGCCGTCAGGTTAGAAAGGGGCGCCACTGACATTTGCACTCAAGGTCCACAATGTGTATGGGACGTTGAGCCCCCCTTTTTTTTATTGACAAACTCATGTTGACCAGCATGTCTCACATCTGGATTGTCTCTCTTTTAGATCGCGGACAGCATGGCCACCACCTCATCGGATCCGGAAGACTTGCCCATGCCCGAGGCCACTCGAGGGTGGGACCGCCGACAACAGGCTGCGGGCGTTCGAAAAACCGTGGTCTATACGAACGGCACGGCTCACCTTGCCACCTCAGACCAGCAAGAGGGCCCTGAAACCGTCCGGCCCCAGGTATGCAAGTCTTGGTGGTTCAGCAAGCTTGGTGTTGGCTACGACAGCAGCTCATCTATCCACGCTTGTGTACATGACGATGGGCACGCGGCGGTTGGAACCGTGGCGGTCTTTAGGTGGACGTGGCTGCCCGATTGCGAGATTTACGTCTCACGCAGGAGCGCATGCACGAAGTTCACCAAGGACATCTGTTGCATGCACGCCGCATCGATCATGACATCCAAGCCCTCGAAGAGCGGTGGGTGGCATACCACGTCTCGGCACGCGGGCACTCCAACTATCCTGGCTGTGACCCGCCGACTGGGCCAAAAGTGTTGGCGTCTAGCTTTGGCCATGCCCACTCATGTCTCATCCCCGTTGGCATCTGTGGCAGACTTCCACATGAAAAGACCGAGGCCGAGGCTGTTGCTGCTCGCTTCAACTTTTTTCAGGAGATGCGCTTCTTCCTGCGTGATCTTCTGGCTTGCCTTGATGCCCACGTGCGTTGGTCTAGGCGGGAAAAGTTACCCGCTTTGTCTTCAACTTTGCCCACCCCTCTCAACTATTACTCGCTGATTCGGCTGCTGATGCACCTGGTGTGACATCCTGGTTGCTTTAGGTCCCGGCCATCCAAGATTTGGAAAGCCAGGTGCATGCTGCTTGCAAAGAGCAAGCCGACATGCTCAGCGAGCGACGCCGCCAAGATCTTGCAGCTTGGCAGGTGCGTACACAAATGTGTCTGTCCAAGGGGGGTACTCCAGAAAGCAGCGCGTAGTGGGGATGTTTGCGTGACAGTCCTCATCGTTGCCGGCACCCATGTGGGGATTGCTCTCCCAGCAATCTGTGTCAGACCAGCTGCAAGGACATCAAACGTTGTCGTCTGATCAACAGGCTCGTTTGACACACTGGCGGCTGCGTCGTCCAGAAGTGTTTGCTGCGGCTGGGGATGCTGGTAGCCTGCCACTTGACGATGAGCTCACCCCGGCCCAACTGAACAAGTATCAGACAGCGCGTCGATCGTTGCTCCTTCAGGTCTGTCGCTTCCCAGAGCTTGGCGCTGCTTTACCTCGGGGCAAGAACAGCGACTGCCTCATCCGTCGTACTTATTGGCGCTCACATGTCATCTTATGGTCAGGGTGAATCGGTCATGAGCGACGTGGTGGATGACTTTGCCAGCATTCCTGCCATCGGAGGCCAGTTTGAGACATGGAAGCATCGGTACCCGGCCGCCTACCGTGATGCTTTTGTGAGCGAATCTGTGGTGAAAATCTTCCAACCATTTGTCACCCTCAAGGTTCGTTTCTATCGCTTTTTTTGGTCCTGTTCTGGTGGATGCCTGCAGAACTCTAGAGACGTGCCCCACCACTCGCGATCAGCATCAGCAGATAGCATCCCTTTCCCCTCCTTCCCCCCATGCACGACACACAAACACACAAGGACAAAAACCATGTAACGGGTCCAAGACTCAGTGCTTGTTGGCACGTAGCTTCTCGAGTGGTTTCCCATCGATCCCAGCGCACCCCCCGTGCACACCATGCCCTGGATGCAAGATGTTTTGGCCTTTGGTGCCCTTCCTGACGGTCAACCGCCGGTAAGTGGAGAAGTGCAGGCATTAATATGTATACGTGCGCGAGCATCATTCCCAGCCTTCTCAGATGTTTACATACCCGCTCAATTTTGCCCTCCGGGACATTGTTGAATCCCACAGCCAGCAGGTGATCCCGATGAGAATGTCGTACCCAAGGTGGTCGAGGCAGTGGTCTTGCCCAAGTTGGCTGGCTTTATCGAGTTTGTTTATGACATTTTTTCGCAAGAGCAGGTACGTGCAACTATAGCTGAGGCTGGGATTTACCAATGTTGCGTGTGTGTTTTGACGAGCTGATATCACGCCCATGCGACCCCACACAGACATCGACGCTGGTGGCTACGTGCGCCGGCGTGGTCCATGACTTTGAAATCGGTGAAGGAAGCGCTACGCGTCAACAACTGCACGCGGCCGCGGTAGCGCGACTACGACGGGCCGTGCAAGAGTTTGTGGGCGTTAGCATCTTTCCACCCGAAGCTTATGCGCGTTGTCCCGAGGCCACGGCGCTCCAGGCGTACCAGAACGGCCTCTGCCTCAAGGTGTGTCAATGTGCTTTGATCAGCCCATTCAGGTAGAAATTTTGGTGGACAGGCAGGCGGGAGTTTGCTCATGCGCTGCGTCGTGTGTGTATCCCTGGTCTGCTCTTAGATCATGCAAAACATGTTGGCTTGGGCACCTGTTGTATCACTGTCAGACCTCCAACGTTGCGTCGCCGAGCAGGTGGGCTCTAGGCGCGTGCGGGCGCGTCTTCTTTTCTTGATTCGATGACTCACCGCAGACACCCGCGTTGGTGCTTTGGTTTGCACAGCTGCTGGCAAATCGAGTTCATGGCGCTCTAGGGCATGCCGTGGATGTTGTGGCAGCCTGCGGTTTCTTTGTGCACTTACTACGCTGCATCCCGACAACCTGGTGGGCAGCGCCCTCACCAAGCATGGCACTGCTACGCCAGCGCGTGGCTGACACCATGCAAACGCTACATCGGGTCGGGCAAGCTCAGCCCGCCTCTCAGGCTCGGTGAGTGTTGGGTCGTGTCATACGCCTGAAGCGCCAATCGTGTATACAGCGACAAAGACTCTTGGAAACCTTGCTGGGACAACTCTCAATATTGCTTGCCGTTGCGTGTGGCAACGTTTTCTTTTATGGCAGATGCACGGAGCTACGACAGGAGCTGGCTCAGTTTCAGTCTTGAAAACAAAGCTGATTTCTGCTCGAGAAAAGATGGCACAGAGCGTCCATGCCCGCGGTCGTCCAGTGTTGCATATCAATTAAATTGATGTCGAGCCTCGATGAGACCCAAGGATAGAGAGCCAAGGAGGTATCTAGAAGCATAAGATCACCCCCAATTACCAGCCCTCGCGGCGGTGAATTTCTTCAAAGAGAGCGTCCATTTCAGCTTGTCTTTCCCGGGCTGCTGTCCGGCGAAAAACAATGGCTGGAGTCCGCTTGAGGTTCAGGCCTTGGGCGATGTGACGTCGCAGACGCTTTTCTGCCCTTTTCAACTCAGCTGCAACGGCTTCCTCCTGTGGGCGACAAGGGCACATGAACACAGAGTGAGGGCACAAAGGACCGGTGAGTTGCCGGGCAGCAAGCGGGTCGATGGCTCGGTTCTGGCAATGTGATGGGATGTGTGTCAACGCTAGACAAACCTCGGCATGGTTGGAAACCTGCCAGGGAATCACGACCTTGGCGCGCGACCGAGAGATCTCCGGCTAATCGAACGGGTACGCGGGTGGGGGTTTTTAAGGTGCATGAGGCGGGTGCAAACAGGCGTAGGCGTAGGCGGAGCGACGGCAGACGGAGCTCAACAAGCACACGCGGGACGTAAGCACGGGCTGACCGGCATGATTTCCAGCGAAGTTCCGACGAGACCCGGAATGATTCGATCGCGAAAGATGAGTGTGAGTACGGCCTGGTACATGGTTTCGGCGGAGCGGGCATGGCTGACGCTGCGTTGCCACTCTTCGCGCTCGCGAACACGATCATCAGGCAAGCGGCCCAAGGAAAACTCAGATACGGCATCATCGGCGCCAGGACGTGTCTTGGGGGTCTCTTGCTTCCCAGCGGCGCGTGCCTCGCCTGCCACTTGTAGGTCGTCAATCAACTCGTGGACCCAAGCCTTATCTGGATCCTCATCGGGGTTGCCGACAAGCTCTTCGTCCTCAGCAAGAATACTCGAGGCCCGGCGGGCTTGCTCACGCTCTTGAAGGCGGACAAGGCGCTTCTGGGAGCGGGGGTCGAGGTCAACTTGAACATCAGCCGGGAGCTCGTCCACATCGAGGCGACCCAGTTGACCACGCATGCTGCGCTGCCGCTGAGCCGCCTTGGCAAAGTCGAGGTCATCATCCTTGGCCATATCCTGCCTGATAAATGGAGAGTTGTCTTCAGGCTGATCGAGGTCTAGGTCAAGCAAGTCGAGGTCGAGGTCGCCGTCATCTGAGCTCGAGCCTTCACGAGTAGCGTGTTGTTGGTTGCTCTGCTCGATTTCAGCGTACAGGCTGAGGAGTTGCTCACGCGGGAGCTTGGCGATGCGGGCCTCTAGGCTTTCCCGTGCAGCCGTTTCAACGTTCTCCTGATGTTGTTGCAGGGCATCGGCGACCTCTGGTGATGGAGCATCGAGCCATGTTTCGTCAAAGGGCGCGTCGGCTGACGTTGCGGGCTGGTCCTCAGTCATGAGCGCCACTAGTTCTGGGTACTGGTCGACGTCAATAAAGCCATCGGCTTCCTGTGCGGCAAGCATGTCCTGTAGAATGGCTTCAATGCGTTCTTCAGGCACACCGGCCTCGAGCAAGAGTTGGCCAATCTCGTCGGGACCAAGTTCGACTTCGTCCGCATCTGCGTGCGTTTCTGCTTGCTCCTCCCCCATGGTGGTAGCGGGGGCTGTGTGGCTATCGGTTGGCCCAGGGCCTGAGTACCGTGAAGCCGTGCGCATAACTGTGAGTGGGAAGTTGGGGCGCAGAAGCGGGGCAGTCACCAATGCCTTGAAAGTTGAGGGTGGGGAGCGGGTCACGAGCTGCCGGGCCTGAGGCATACACGTGTGCCATTCTGCCAGCCGGCGCGCGGCCATGGCGGCGCGTGCGCGCATTCTCGCTGGTTCTGTCGTCGACCACCTCAAACACCTCAAACACCACCAGTAAACCCCACACGGAAGACGTCAGCCAGGTAATGACACCGTGCGCGCCGTCCACGGCATGCAGCTCCAGCTGTAGCACCGCACCGTCGATCTGTGTTGCGTGACGAGCTCTCCCCGCGCGTGTTTGACCAGCGCTCGACGGTCACAAAAATGATGACATTTGTTTATCAAAGTAAACCCCACCCATCTAAAATAAATTATTCATGATAGTGTGATAGGAATCACGCTTTCAAAGTGACAAGCGTCTTGAGACGCACAATATTCGGTAAGAAATCACAAAGTGTAATGTACATCACACCTTCATATTGTTCAAAGTGTGACAAGTGTTGCATTAAAGCCTCACGCACAAAGTGCTGCGGCCAGTGGGACACCTGGTTGGTCGGGGTGACACATCAACATGCCTCCTCGTATGGCAGAGGGGGCTTCTTAGGGAGACGCGCGTGAAGAGCAGAGCGGAGGCTCGCCGGGCGGCTGCTGTGTTATTTGAAGTCTGTGACGTCGAGGGCGTGGTGGTCAAGAGCATGGGAGTTTGTAGAATTGGTACATCAGGGTGTAGGGAAGGGCTTGTGTGGGGGTGGGTGGGGGGCAGGGGTGAGGGGGGGGGGGGGGATGGGAGGGCAGTCAAGAATACATCCAACACAGCGGCAGAACGTTGTCACCAGGCCGCAATCGCCGCACGTCGTTCGGCAGCCTGTCCAGGATCAAGAATCAAGGTCACATACAACAAGACATGTGCGGTATGGAGTGATTGGTGTGGGTGTGGTATCGTGTGGGCTGCTCACCCATCCTCACAGGATCAGCGGTCCCTGTGATCTTGGCGACCCGCACGACTTGCTGTTTCGCGCCACCTGATTTGTGCTGCTTCGATGGCGTTGATTGCACTGCACCAATCCTGTCCGGGATTGCTCCCCGAGCGTCCCAGCTCCTTGACCCCCTCTGTCCCCCTCGGCTCGAAGAAGCGGGCGCCCTCTTCTCTTTCTAGTGACGCCCGATCCTGTCCATGAGCGCCTTACTGCGACGAGAGCGCCCTCTTGATTGCAGCGCAAAGCACGCGATCAAGCGATGGAAAGCGTGGAAGATGCTCTGTAGCACAGAGGAACAGATCCTGCGCTTCTCACCAAAACCAGCCCGTGCCAAGAACCACGGCATCCAAATACCATAACAAACCAACCAGGCTCCTGTCGTTGCAACTTGACACTAAGGCGTGCCATTCGTCCTAATCACCCACATCCCACACTTGGTGGAGACACAGTTTGAGAGATTGAGAGAGAGATAGTTTGAGAGAGGTTGAGAGAGAGTGAGAGTTTGAGAGAGAGATTGAGAGATTGAGAGTTTAAGAACAAAAGCGGCCGTTGTGTGTGTGTGTGTGTGTGTGTGTGTGTATGTGTGTGTATGTGTGTGTATGTGTGTGTGTGTGTGTATGTGTGTGTGTGTGTGTGTGTGTGTGTGTTATTCTCGCTCTCACGCTCTCGCACTTCATCCCCTTGTCCTAATATCTCGCTGGGGAACACGGCCAACTCGATAGATACTCAAGTTCGCCTTGACGGCCGGGGCGACCCGTTCTCATTGTTCTTTGGCTTGGTCCTGCTCGGTGCCTGCACTTGCAACAACTAGTTGGCCTTGCGGCCAAGGAGTCGGCGCATCATCATAGTAGAACCTTCTCCCTCATCAGCTTGCCACCATGACTCAACGTCTCATGGCCAGCTTGGCCTTGACTCTGGCCGTCGGCTTGGTCACAGCCATCGAACCCCCGCGCCCGTACATGGATGCAAACTCGGACGCCGTCACTTTGTATTCTTCCGGTCTCGAGGTTTGGCTCGCTTGTCCGACTGCACAATTTCTTCCGCTTGCCTGGTTTAGCCACGAGTCTCGCTTTGAAACCAGCCTCTTCCTCAAGGTCCTGGGTGGTGCGTAAAATAGATCAAGGGAAGCGACGCTTCCATCACTGCTGATAGCAATGGTGTTACCTTTGCGATCGGCGATGATACCATCTCCCCTCAAGAACTGCTGACGGTTGGTTTGCATGGACATGGCTAGCCACCCATACCCGTATCGGTCGCCTTTCCCACCCCTGTCACACAAGCCCCAGGCCTCGCTTCACTTCCGACCTGCGTCCACTTGATAGGCCATTGCCAACGAAATGGCCATTCAAGAGCAGCTCATGGCCGACATTGCCACCGCCACAACCGAGGCCAACGATGCCAAGGCCAACCTTGACAATGTAGGCACGCGGCCCCGCTCCAGCCCTCCGATGGCTGATACCACCGCTCACTCGCTCACTCACGTTGGTACACCCCGCGAACCCTGTCGTAATCCCTGTGCCTTTGATAGATCTTCGACACCTTCATTGCCCAGCGCACGCTGTATCATTCCAATGCCGAAGCCGTGACCGCCCGCTTTGCCCAGGTTCGAACCCTTGGCGCACAACAGTCGTCTTCAAAGACCCTCCCACCACAAGCGAATCCGCCTGCCCAAGGCATTGAAAGTCTGGGCGCTCATGACACGTGCATTCTCCAACAGATTGCAGATGATGCTCAGCAGCTCCTTGCTGACATGTCCCTTTTTGACGCCATCATCAACAACGACATTGATGCACTCCGCACCGCCGTCTCTGCAGTACGTGCCAGACCCTGCTGCGCTCCGTGCTGCTCGGCCCCGCCCTTGATACCCCAGTACACACACTCACCCACTCTATTCTGCGCTTGGTTTTTGTTTTTGTTTTTCTCAAAAAATTAATAAAACAGCTTCCCGATGGCATTGATGCTGACGTACAGACCCTTAAAACCATGCTGGCCGATGCCATTGCCAACGCTGCATCCCATGCCGCCCGCATGGATAACGCTACCACCACCTTTATCGCTAACTTGACGGCGCAGGTCACGGCCGAAGTGCAGGCCAACAATGCGTTTCAATCTGCAGCCAACGCCACCTTGGATGCCATGGCCAACGTTTCCAGCACCTTTGCGCAGCAAGCCAACGACACAATCGTGGCAGCTGAGTTGGCCCTTGGTACCGCTACCAGTGGCATTGTCGACGAGCTTCAGACAGCCGTGGATAGTTCGTATGGCGTGCTTGCCGACGCTCAATCTTTGAGTGCCGCTGTGAATCAGACCCTCCAACAAGCACCGACGCGCATGGGTATCGCCAAGAGCCTGTTGGAGGCAGACCTAGGAGCGGATCTTAGCTTCAAGCTTCTGGTACCAGATGCTGCCTCCTACGACTACCTTGGCTCGTACGTATCTCAAACTTTGTTTGCAAAACGGGTGGCACGCTATGTTGCTCTCCCAAGTTCTATATTATTTCTGTCTGCGCATCGCCGGTTTCTCCAAGCTCCTGTGCTCACGTTGCCTCCATGGCTCTGATTCTGGTTTTTGCCATGTACAGTGCGTGTGACGCTGATGGCACAACGGTGGTGTGCGGCGCCTATGGTCACCAAGTGGGGGCTGTCTACGTATGGGAGGTGAATCCCGAAGCAGAGACCTATGTGCTCCTTCAAAAATTGATGCCTGCGGCTAGCAACATCTATGCTGGGACCTCCTTTGGTTTGTTTGCGCCCCCGCCTGCCGCCCTGCCCATGACCTGTTTGTCGACATTATTCTATTGCCTGCCCGGTTTTGTCACTTCTTTTACCCACCCATTTTCCCACATTCACGTTGTCTCGCCGTAATAGGTGGTTCTGTGGCCATTGACGGTGATGTTCTTATCGTTGGCGGCTATTACTTTGGCGCGAGTACTAGTTCTGCAACTCGCACTGGTGCTGTTTGGGTGTTTGAACGCAACGCGACTGGTCAATTTGTCCAAAAGCAACGGGTAACGCACCCATCACCCAATTACCTGGACGACTGCGGACGTGCCGTTGCGATCAAGGATGACGTATTTGTTTTTAGCTGCCCCAACGATGAGAACTCGACTGCCATCAACACGGGATCGCTGATTGTATACGCTAAGAATGCGAGCTCCGGAGAGTGGGTGCTGAACCAAGCTCCCATCTACTTGGCCGGCGCCAAGACCAACGAGCGCATTGGCTATCAGCATGGCTCACTGGCCTTTGATCGAACAAACAAAAACAACTTTGTGGCTGGCGTTCAATATCACACCGGTTCAGCAACTTACACTGGTGCCGCGGTAACATTTACCCGCACCAACAACCAAAGCTATGCTGTTCAGGCCATGCTGACGCGGGAGGTACAGGCGTCTTCCGACTATTTTGGTTGGGCCGTCCTATATTACAGCGACACAATCTTTGTGAGCGCGCCCTACTCAGACTCGAGCGCTACAGGCACCTATCACGGCAACGTGGACGTGTTCCGCTACAACGGTTCGGCTTGGCGCCTGGTTGACACCCTCACGCGCAATGTGTCCTATGATTATCTGGGCATGTCCATGGACCTGAGCGCGGATGGCAACATCTTGTATCTCGCCTCGGAGCGCCATCGCACCGACTCTTCTGGGAACAGTGCGCCCTACGTCGGCGTTGTATACAAGTATAATCGTCTCGCCGATGACTCGTGGTCTTACACGAAGAGCTTCCAACATGACGAGGGCATCTCCTACGACTACTTTGGCAGCGGACTGGCGAGTGCGGACGGCTTTTTGGCGGTCGGCGCCTACCAATATGACGAGAGTACGTGACAGTTCCCAAAAGTTGCCGCTCATGTTGATCCGTGCCACCCAAACATTCAGCTCACGCGTGGTGTTTTGCCGTAGAATCAAGCACGGGGTCGACCCTGTACTCCTCTGGTGGCGTTTTCGCTTTTATCGAGCGCAGCATTTTCTAAGCACTTCTCGATGATCTCGCTTGCGTCCTTTTTGTAGGTGTTGTTTGTTGTGACTTTCGGTTTGGATGAGTAGCTTGTCTGCTGTCTCCCATCCTTCAGTGACCTTGTGTGTTCTATGGAGACCATGAGTAGCATGCTAATGTCTTCCTTCATGGACTAGCTCTTTGCGTGTGTGTGTGTGTGTGTGTGTGTGTGTGTGTGTGCGTGTGTGGTCAGCGCCCAACCTTAGCCTGAGAGGCGGTTGTTTCTTCTGCCCCCTTCCCGCCCCCCCCCCCCCCCCCAAAAA
>NW_001865041.1:1621104-1636626 GCF_000002865.3 Monosiga brevicollis MX1 | reverse complement strand
TGGGGGGGTGTGGGTTAAGCCCCCAACCTTACCCGGGGGGGGGGTTTTTTTTTTTGCCCCTTTCCGGCCCCCCCCCCCCCCCCCCCCCCGCCTTTTTTTTTGTTTCCAGTTATCTTGTTAGGTTGTGACATCTGGTTGTGTGGGGGTGTGCCCTCACTCGGCGAGCATGCAAGCGTCACCTTTGGCAAATTGAACACGGCTTCATCTTTACACTCTCTCTGCGAGCTACACCTCTTCAGCACCCTTATGGCGCTACGTATGCACATTGTCCGAACTGCTTGTAACGATTACGGTTCGGCAACTGATTGCTGAGATGTCGGATGAATACGTCAGTTTCAAGCGCTGGACGTGCTCTTGCTTTCGGGTTGACATGTGAGTCAGCCGCACACAAGCACTTATATACACACAGACGGCCACATTTATATACTCTTGGTTGCTCGCGTGTCTTGCATATCGACCTAGACTAGGGGGTGATTGTCATAGCCGTGGCGCGAGAGCCAAGGGGTGGCTGGGCTCAATAACATGGACATCGAAGCCGACTTGGTCTCGTTGGACCAGACAAAGCCTCGCGCACTACGCCGTCGACCAGGGGCACCCGAGGCTAAAAGAGGTGAGGTGCAAGAGCCAGACCTGTGCTCACCTTTTCTGGACGACTGCGAGCACGACTTGCCTCTGCAAGTACGTTGGTGTGGCGCAATACAGTGTGACACGGCATGCTTGAGTGATGATTTCGGTGGGGGGGACTTTGCTGACGCGGTCATGTGGTGCGGCGTCGCTGCCGGGTTTAGATTGAGGCAGAGCGACAATGGCAACGTACCGTACTGGAGGCCATTGCCAAGGCGCAATGGGACCTGGTGATAGGGCCACATGATTTGGCTACCCATCGAGGTAGGCAGTTACAGCCCACGGAGGCTTCGCCAGTGCGAAAAAAAAGCTTGGCCGGCTCACAACTCGCCTGAACAGTTATTGTGGGCGAACTGGCCAAGGCCAAGCATGGACGGCTGTTCCGTTATTATATGGCACAACTGCACCGGCGTTGCACGGCTGAGGTCGTGGCTCAGGTGTTGAGCCAGCATGATTTGGTGGTTCAACAGTGGAACCTGGCTCTCGTTGAAGACCCGCTGCTCCAGCCGACTGCATCGCATGCAGAGCAGCCACCGGCAACCTCGTTGCAACTCGAATTGTGAGAATGCCGTGGTTTGCTTTTTTTATTGTATCGGGCGCTTCTGACCGACAGTTGGCGGTGGTGACATAGGCTGGGTGACGCATTAGCGACGGCGCCAACAGTACGGGCGGGCTCTTCCAATGCCTTGGGGGATCAGACGCTCTGGGCGTTGGTGGACATGATTGCACAAGAGGATCGATCATCAGCTACGGCAGGTGGGGCGCGCGGGGCAGAAGCCAGCCGGCATGGATGGCGCCCTGCAGCACAGTATGGGGCTGGTTTTGTGACGGGCGTGGGTACAATACGCAGCCTCTTTGACGCGCTACGCTTGCTGGTGGCGGACGAGCGCTTTGAGTTGGCGGTGCGCGTCTGCCAGCGCTTTGCCATATGTCCAGTGACCTTGCTATGGCAGGGGCTGCAGCTTGTGGACCGTCAGTTAGACACATTCTTTTGGCAGCGGCTGCTGGAGGAAACGACCCGTGCCGCAGGACTGCTCCCGTGCGTAGCTGTTGAGTATTTCTCTTTCATGGGAAGCCGCCTGCCGCTCAAAGGCTGTCCTCAAGGGTTTTGCCCCTCACCTACCTCATAAAAATTTCATAGACGGCGACTTGAGTCTTTTCTGCTCCACTTTACCCAAGTCGCGTGGGAGCGGTTGCGCCCGGAGCCCCAATTTCAGCCGCACGTCCAAGCCTTTACGGTTCTCCTGGCAGGTTGCCTGGAGTCGTACGAGGCCTTGTTGAGCGCTGATGCGCGCTTCCGATTGGCTTTGACGAGCGACTTGGAACCGGCTGCCCGAAGCGCCTTGAACGTGTGTATTGCTGGATCCTGAATGGTACATGGCATCGGCAAGCGTGGTTTCACTTTTTTTTTTTTTTTTTTTTTTTTTTTTTTTCCTCGCTTGTTGCTTTGCGCATGCCTGCAGGCTGTGGCATGCGCGGAGGAAGTATCGGTGGTGCGTCATGCAGTGCAGCAACTGGAGCTAAGCCGCCCATTGCAGGCAGTGTATTGGGCTGCAGCGCCGCGAATCCATACATATCGCCAATTGTTGGCGGGTGCGTTCCAGATATGCTTGCAATGTCTTGTGGTGCATGTTGGTTTGCACGACTTTCATTTCTGCCCATGACTTTTTTTTGGCTCACAGAATACGAGGCAAAATGGGCCACCTTATTGGCCAAT
Source organism: Monosiga brevicollis MX1 (assembly GCF_000002865.3). NCBI lineage: Eukaryota > Choanoflagellata > Craspedida > Salpingoecidae > Monosiga > Monosiga brevicollis. The sequence goes on along the minus strand of NW_001865041.1, from coordinate 1,634,285 downwards.
CCTTCAACGCCCATGTGAGTGGCAACTTTTGGGTGTTGGCGTGCTTTTTTGTTTTTATCAGATGCACAGCCACTCATGAGTCGGGCTGCCGGGGGGACACTTTTTAGGTTGTCTGCGCTGCGTGAGAATTTGCAAGAGGCCACAGACCCTGAAGCGTTGGCTGAGATGCAGGACTTTTTGGCCGCGTCTACGCAGTCGAGCCTGCAAGGTCTAGGTGGGCTGGTACGAGACGTCCCCGGTGCTTTGAACAATCTGGCGTTGGCTCCTGCTCGGCTGCTGTTTCGCACCACCCGGACAACCTTCTGAGAAGAGTACAAGCGAACGCGCTGCAAATGAGGTGTGACGAGCCGAGCTCGACTTTTGGACTTTTTTGGTGTTTTGTGGTTTGTGTTTTGATCGAAGATAAGAAATTTAAAAAGTAGTGACAGAACTGAATTTGGGCAAGGGTTGAGGCAGAGAAAAACCAAGCCATCTCCCGCCACCAACAAAGACATAGACATGACAACAACAACAACAACAAATGCGCCAAAAAAAAAGAAATTTAGGATGCGGGTGCTGGCACAGGGTGGAACCGCACGCAGAGTTCAACGAGGTTGCGAACATAAGAAGCAATAGAGCCCAGCAAGATGAGCAACGGAAAGGCAGGTGCAGCCTCGGGTCAGTACGAGGCACAGAGCGCCGAGGTCGTGTTGGCAACGCGCTGCACGCTGGCCTGCATGTCCTCAGGCACCTCTTCCTCAGCATAGGCCTGGGCAACGCGTGCCTGCATGGCCTGGACCAAGTCCTTGAGAGCATCCTGCAGGCGGTGCATCTCGTCCTTGAGGCGCTCGTTCTCAGCATCCAGCGTCTGCAGACGACGGGATGCCTGGCGCTTCTCCTCACGCTTCTTCTCGCGACAGCGACGTGCTCGCTCATTGTTAAGCTCACGGTAGGCAAGGTAGGCCTCGTCCTTGAGGTGCTCAGCCACAGCCACCTTGGGGCGACGCTTACGCGGCTGACCGCGCTGGTTGACTTCCTTGGGTTCCTTGGCAGCCTTGCTCAACTTGGCCTTTTTGGCTGGCGAGCCACGATTGGCATCCTTGTCCTGTGTGCCAGCACTGGCGCTGGTCGAGGCTGCTTGGCGCTTGACCTTGGTCGAGGGCGCCTTTTTGGTCTGCAGCGACTTGGCGGCGGCAGCAGCAGCCGCTGCCGTGGCCGTGACGGGCCGGAAGGCTTCGTGGCAATGTGCATTGTCCACGGCGGGTGCCACGGCATCCAAATGGCCCTCGTTGTGCACCAGCTCCGAGGCGGGTGCGGACAGGACGTTCACTGACAGCGAGCGCGGCAAGGCAAAGTCCAAATCCTCAAAGTTCAGGTTCTGCAGCTCCTCAAACCCTTTGAGGTCCGCTTCGGCATCAGCTCCCTCAAGGGTCAGCTGAGGAAGTTGCTCGTTGCCCAGACCCAAGTCCTTGCACAGGGCTTGTAGATTAACCTCCTCCGGCATTGGCAATGCAGCGGGTGCGGTGTCGGCCGCCACTGAAGCTTGCAGCGCCTGAGTCAGGCCATAGTCGTCGGCGGCGGCGACTTTGGACGATCCGTCCTTGGGCATGGCAGGAGCAATGCCCAAGAGGGCATCCACGTCCATATGCATGTCCAAATCCATATCCAGATCGAGATCGGCAAAGCCCATGTCCATGTCAGTCGCTCCAGTCAGAGACTTGACGGCTGGGGCAGCCGAGGAGGCTGAGGGGCTAAAGATGTCGCGCCCCGAGTTGGGGCCCGCCAGAGCCGGCGCGGCCGTCGTGGAGTTGGCCGCGAAAGTCGCACTGGCCGAGGCACGCAGGGCCCCGGCCAGTGACAACGACGGCAATGCCGTCGGAGCTGACTCGATTGAACTCGTTGCCGCAGGAGAAGTGGTTGTCGTTGTGGTCCGCCATTTCGAAGGGTGGTGAGGTTGAGGCTCGGTCCACGAAGAGGGAATGGTGCTGCTAGTCGTCACGCGGGCGCCAGTCGTCCACACGGCTTTGCGGTTCAGCTAGACACCCGCAACAGCCGCCAGACGAAGTCCGGTCAAGGGGGATAACACCAGCAACCACCACAAGAGGCAAGAGTGGCAGGGGTGGCGATGGTCGCGGGCTTGCGTGTCACGCTAATCTTCAAGGCGCGGCTGACACAAGCTTGACTGGAATCCAGAGCCAGCGAGGTGGTGGAGAAAGAACGCGAACTTAAGATTGGCCAAAAAGTTATCAGCGCGGGTCTTCCCAAGTCGTCGCAAGATGCCAAAAGAGGAGAACAGGCGCAGACGAGCGGCAAGAACGGGAGGCAGTGGAGAAGAAAAAAAATGCCGCTGCCGCGCGTTACGTGATGCGTCGCGCAACGATTTGCATAACCGCCTTCATAACTGCCTTCGTCCTTCATAACCCAACAAGCTTGTGAGCTTAGCAACCTCGCCCTGACACCCTAACGACCTCTGTTATACCTCCTATTGGCCTCTTGATTACCTCCAAGAACACCGATTCAGCCTCGATCTGACATCGACTTGACCTCTTGGTAACCTCGGGGCCAATGTTGGCCCTTATCAGCCAAAAAGCGTTTGTTGTTGTGAAAATCAATTGCGCGCTGCTGCGCTTGGCGTGATTGTCAGCTTTTTACGACGACGCGTGCAACCAGGTTTGAAGGGTGTTGAGGATGCTGGTGCGAGCGGCTGTCAGACCGGGCAGATCCGAGCTCGAGGGAGGGTACATGTTGGCGCTGCATCAAGGCGGGGGCAAGTTGGCACAGCAAGGGGACAATAGGGGAAACGGTGAGATCGCATCCAAAAAAAATATCAATCGATAAATAAAATAAAGAACAGCGGGGTGTTCGCGGCACTCTTCAGTCCCAGCAGAGGCCGCGTCAAACCTACCAATGGGCCGTGCCGTTGATGAAAATGGCCAGGGTGTCTTCGATGGTGGTATTGGACGTGACGCTGAGTGCATGCCAGGGATCAATCGAGCCATTGGGGTAGATGATGCGTGTGCCTGCCACCTGCTGTCCGCCGTAAAACTCGTTGGTCCAGTTGACGTTGGGAACGGGGGGCAGCCCATAGCCATCCACACACTGTTGTTCAAAATAGCTCAGGGGTACACCAACGCCAAAGGGCTGGTCTGATGCATCGGTCGTCTGGAAGTATGCAAACTCCATGCACGTCTATATTTGCAGGAAAATGTGCGACAAGAGATGAGTGTCTTCCAAGATTCCAGCTCCGGCCCAACCCTGGTGTCCAAGCGGCGTGGGGTTTAGGGGGCTTTTTAAACCAACCTGATAAATCCACTGGCGTGTGCCGCCGGCAAAGTCAGAGCTCAGCGACGTGTTGCGTAGGTCGGTCACAAAGCTTTGGTAGCTACCATCATTGCACTCCATATCGCTTGCGTTCAGCAAATATCTACCCATGATCGACAGACCGTGAGAGAAGGGCGGAAGGGGGAAGGAGAAGGGGGCGATACTTTCACGAAAGGGGATCGAGCTGAAATCGTGCACCGGAGGCACACTGCACATCGCAAGCGAGGTGCCAGGCGGTGATCAACTCACGCGTTGAGAGCAACAAAGGCATCATAGTCTTGCTCAATGGGGGCCATGATATCACACATGCTCTGAACGGTAGGGCGACCTTGAAACTTGGCATCCAGGTTGTACTGAACAATGCCTGTCCACCCCAAAGAACCCAAAGAACAAAACAAAACAAAACATAAGAAACCCCCAATGCCAAACAAAGCATGAGCTGTTGATTCAGACACGCTTCTCGCCAAGCTAGCGAGCTAGCACCACGAGTTCATGCTTGATCGACGCACCATCAATGTTGCCAATGAGGTTGGAGAGAAAGGTCTGCTTGTCCAGGTCAACGTTCAGGTCGGTGTCAGAGCAGATTTTCATGTCCTGCGCCAACTGATTCCATTGGCTGCTGTCAGCGAGCATGGCATCCACCTTGCTGAGCGCACCCTTGATCTCTACTCCCAGCCAATGGCAGTGACACGGGTGAGGCAGGATGGGCAGGTTTCTGAGGTGCACACACACACACACACACACACACACACACACACACACACACACACACACACACACACACACACACACACACACACACACACACACAAAAAAAAAAAAAAGCCGGCCAGACCGCACAGGGAGGTGCGCCACCCGTGACAATGACGAACGCTCTTTGCCTTGTCCCAGGCATGCTACGTACGATCGACGCAGGCTTGGCCATGGGTGCTGGTACCCATGGAGCGACCGACGACCTCGTGATATTCCACATAGTCCAGTTTGGCCAACACGGGGGATGAAGTGGCCACGGCTGCGTACACGACGTGCGGGTACTTGGTACGCAAAAATGCCGACAATGCTCCGGAATACGAGCCTCCAAAGGAGACCACCCGCGTGTCTGCCGGCATGCCGTTCATCTCCAGGAAAGACTGGATAAAGTTGGCTGCATCCGCCAGAGCCTAGGGAGCCAAGCCCACAATTGGTGAGGGAGGGACAAGCCTGCAACCCCCAACCTCGCATCAAAACCACCTTTATGTAAGCCTGCAGTCCCCCCCAAGCATATACCTGCTCGCTGGAGAGATAGCGAAGATTGTCAACGCTCAAGTCCTCAAAGGGCTGTGACTCGCCATAAAAACTACGCTGGCACCGAAACAAGGCCGTCAGGGCCGACGACGATGCCGCGAAGCAGCAGGGGTGCTGGAAACAAACACGAAATGCCAACGGGTTGGACAAGACGCACCGGTGCTCAATCTGAGCCACAACTGCATTGAGCTGCTGGGCGTACAGCATAATGGCCGTGTTGGTCTCGAGCCATTCGGGAGATGCAGGACCTTCCCCACCCAACATGAGGAACAGAGGTCCGCCAGCCTTGTAAAACGTCCTGTTCACCTGGTACTGCTGCTTGAAGGTACGTGTGTCCTGGGGGTTGAAGTGGTCCAGGGTTTGGTCGAACCTGTAGCCCAAGCCGCGCGTCAGCATGACCACGTGTTGCGCCGTGCGAGGCAAGGGGAAAGGTGAGGCCAGACGATGATCCATCCTCAACGTACCACTGCGCCGCCACCGACGTCTGACCACGAGGACGCGGCATGGGCTTGCCATACAAGTGCAAGTGCAAACCATGGTCCATTCGACTCAAACCAGCCACTAAATTGCCTGTGAGAGCCAACAAGGCCCCCAGCACGACCGCCAGCTTCATCGCTGCCATCTCCGCGTTCTTGACGAAGTGAGAGAGAGAGAGAGAGAGAGAAACTGGAGTGTTCAAAACGATGCGAAGCGAAAGTGTAAGAACTTTTACACTCTCGCAACTGCAGCTCGAGCAAAACAAAGACGCATACACAGAGAGAGACGCACAAAGAGAGAGAGAGACAGAGAGACAGAGAGAGACAGAGACAGAGAGAGAGGAGAGAGAGGAGAGAGAGGAGAGACAGAGAGAGACAGAGAGACAGAGACAGAGACAGAGACAGAGACAGAGACAGAGACAGAGACAGAGAGAGAGAGACAGAGACAGAGAGACAGAGACAGAGACAGAGAGAACAAAAATCAAAGCAGACACAGATTCGAGAGAGGAGAGAGAGACGCGTGTTGTCGCTGACGAGCTGACGAGGGTCACTCAGAAGAACGGGAGAACGGACGAACGGACGGGTGGACGGGTGGAGAGGCGCTGTTGGGCGTGGTGTGCAGATTGGATGGGCACATGACTTGGCGTCTTGGGGTCTAGGTGGCCCAACGGGAGCGCTCAAACCTTCGTCATACACGCATGAGGAGCCCGACTTTGAGTGGCCCCTGACTTGCCAGTTACGCCCGCCGCGATTGTGGATCGTCGCCTGGCTGAGCCTTTTGCCAGGGCGCTGCTGAGCGCGTGACTCCGGTTCCGGCTCTCCGTGGCGCATCGGCCCGATTCCTGCCATTCCCCCGCGTCATGGCGCCTGGTGGATGAGCCCAGGCATTGTGGTCCCACTGTGATAGCGCTGCATTTCCTATGCCGCTCCCAGAGCCACCCGCACCTCCATCATGAGCCTAGTGCGCTCATACAAAGCGGGTAGCCTCCCTCGACCACCCAAACTGGCCGTCAAGCTGCTGAGCGTGAAAGGTATCAAGGTCCTGTCGCTCCCCGATGCCACTGAGCAAAACCTCATGCTGACCATGACAGTGAAAGTAAGGAATCGCACATGCTTTTGCACCTCACTTTGCAAAGACCCTAGCTGGTGGCGCCTTTGAGGACCTGATGCCTCACACGTCTTCTGTCCCTTCCCGTGCGGCCACTGAACGCGTCTGTGTCGTGACTCCTTGCAGATGTCTCCGCCTTGCGAGCCCAAATCGGCGCGGTCCCAGCCCGCACGCCTGGCCGGCACCGTGGCCTTTTGGGGCGAGGTCCTGGTTTTTCACGAGGTCAGCAAGACCCACGACCTCGTCATCACCGTACGCTCCAAGAACGAGGTCGTTGGCCGAGGTACCCTTCATCTCAATGCTCTCCTGGATCACGACCATCACTCGGATAAATCTACCACCGGTATGCCCACCGATATCCTTTTCCCTCAATTGCCGCTCGTTTCAACGACTGCTGCTGAGCGCCTTTGTTTTGCTTGGGTGTCGTATCCCTCATGGGCGGTTGTCTTTTATGGCCGGTAGCCGTCCTGCCTCTCAAGCCTTCGGGGGAAGCCCGTTTGGTGGTCACACTCCAAGTCCCGCAGGTCCTGTTTGGGTCACCCCTGGAAACGGTACGCTCCCAGTCGGGGTGTGGACCAAGCAGCCAGGCCACGTGCCCCTCACGTGATCGGTTCCTTGCCATTCCTGCCAAATCACGACCGCCCTCATGTGCTTTGCTCAGGTTTGCAAGCGGGAGAACAACAATATTCCACATATTATCCGCGAGTGCTGCGAGTTTATCGACCTGCATGGCACCGAGTCTGAGGGCATTTATCGTGTGCCGGGATCACAATCCGTCGTTGACGATTTGCGGGCCGCTTGTGAACTGGAGCCGGCAACCTTTCGGGTTTGTCTGCTGACGCTCATCATCAAAAGCAAAAGAGCAACTTCATCGCCCTTTTCCTCACCCCGACCCGGCGCGTTGTCCCTCTGCCAGCTTGACAACGGCCAACACATCAACAACGTGGCATCTCTTCTCAAAGCTTACTTGCGTGCACTCCCAGAGCCCGTGTTGAGTCACGAGTATGTCCTCGCAGGGACCTCAGGGATCATGTGTTAATGCCGTGTGATGCTTGGTCAAGCGCATCGCCTGTGTTCATTCACTGGCTGCCCCGCAGGCTGCAGGGACAGCTCATTGCCATTGTGGCTGATTCTGAGCGGCCAGACGATGAAAAGGTTGGCGATCTCATCGAGGCGCTGCAAGATCTCTCAGAGCCTCGTAAACAGACGGCCCTCTTACTCTTTCGGCACATGCTCAAGGTGTGATATCGTGGTGTAAGGGCTTCAATCAAGCTCACAAAGCTTCCCACGACGGGAGCTCTCCGCTTCCCATATGTCTGTTTGGCGTGGTGTCAAACTTAACTGAGCGCTGACCCCTGGGACTGGCCACGTCTATCTACTAGATTATGGAGTCGGCCGAGCGCAACAAAATGACGGCTGAGAATTTGGCGACCGTGTTCGGGCCGACCATGGTATCCGCGCCGGGCCCGCGCCTGTCCTTACGGCGTCCAAAGAGCAACGTGACATTGGCACAGCTTCAGCGTCCCACGTAAGCATGCCCCAAGGCTTTTTGTGTGTGGGGGGGTGGGGACTCGACTTGAGCTTTAAGTGTAGGATAGCTCTTGTAACCTGCCTCGTCTTGACCCTGGCTCTTGCGTGGCAAATTGGATAGCTCGGGCAACAATGTCGTTGCCTTTATCTTAAACCATCCAACCGTGCTGGATCACCTCGATGATGCGCCGGCGACAGCACCTCGGGGCATACGGCGAAGCTCGCTGTTGGGCTGTGCAGCCCAAAGCGCTCGCACCTCACGCTCTGTCGAGGACGATGGTACAGACATTAGCGCCCTCGAGTACTTCCAGTATCTCACAGGCTCTGCGACGGGTGAACTCTCTGTTCAACAATTTCGCCTCTTGTGTCTGCAACAGGTGGGCCTCTCGTCGCGTGTGCTTTGTAGCTACCCGGCCCGCCTTTTAGCTTGCAGGCCTTTTTGTTTTTTTCCACCTTGCGCTGCCATGGCTGCAAGGCCCAGCCCTGTTTGGCTCTGCCGATCAATAAAGCCACGGGCACTCTTCGCACGAACGCAAACCCCAAGAAGCCCGCCGGCCGCTCTTATGCGACACCCTGTCTGGTACTTGAATAGGACTTGTTTATGACGCGCGATGAGACGGACACCGTCTTTCACGCGCTATGCCATGCTGGTAGCGTGGATGGAGTCTCCTGGCCTCAATTCCGCATGTAAGTCCTATCATTCTCCGCAACCGCATTGTCCAGCCCTTGGTCAGCTGATGCTTTCTATCATATCATTTAGTTGGTGGTATCAATCCTGTACGCCTGTGCCCTTGATAAGCACACACAGTCAGGCACTTGTCACCGATGTGTGGCATGCCTGTATTGACGATGTGAGTTGACATGTCTTGCTTTGCCGCAGCGACCCACCAACACGTCTTGTTTTACATCTGCTCATGACCTAACATTCCACTTTTTGCCTCGGCTCTGGTGCTACTCATTCGTAGACCTCCACACCCACCCGCCGCTTCATTGACAAGAGTGTCTACGATGTATGCCGGGACTTTTGCATGCGCTTCGCCGACGAGCCAACCACTGTGTGGTATGTTCCCCGTCGTTCGCGTCCTGGGCGCCCGGTTGGGAAAAACGTGTGGTACAACATGCTTTGTCCCTCATGAAGTTTACACCGTGCTTAGGTTCAAGCTTTTGCTGCTCAACTTGGTGGAAATGGAACATCTATGAGCCTTTGTCCTGACGCGAGTCGGTTGACTGTTTGTCATCGTTGATTGGTTGGATCACGCCAAGAGAGAGCGTTGTGGTAGTGTTTGCATGTCTGTATTCCCTGTCCCCTTTGCTTGGGTACCTTTTGTGTGTGGCATCATGTTATGTTCATATTCAACACGATGTTGCGCCCTTCCAGTATTCAATTGAGCTTGGGTTGACTTTGAGGCCGTGCTCCGCGTGTTGCAGCGCTCAAGCACCTTGAGCTGCTTCCTTTTAGACTTGAAAAACTGACGTTATGGGACAGCAACAAGCCGCTACAGACATGGATCGATTTTTTTAGCCCATGAAGGAAGGAACATGTCGCATACACGCGCGGCCTGTCCAACAGGAGAACACAGGGTAGGACATGATCTGGCTCATCTCCAGACAGAGGAAAACAGAGAGAGGGAGGAGTAGACAAAGGAGAAAAGAAAACACGGCAGTCTGGCCGAGAAACAATAAACGCAAGCACACGGCAGTGCGTGGCTAGAAGACGAGACAAAAACGAAAACAGAAAGAGAAAAAAACTCGACATCACCTCAAGACAAGTAGGAGCGGAGAGGAGGTAGGGGCATATAGCGAGAAAACAACGATACTCGGGAAAAAAAAAATGAATGGTGGGAAAACAGGGCAGAGGGGACTCGGTATGGCCTAAGAAGGAAGAACGGGAAGAAAACAAAGAGATTCACAATGACAACAAACCCAACCGAACAGGAGGCCGGGGCAGGCGTCCATGGCACAAGAACGCACGGTACATCAAAAGGGTTGACCACAAGCACAACCACCCGCACCAGCTGATGCGAGTGAGTGGAGCAGGCATGTCAAGGCTTGGGCAGGTCAATGTCCCGCCTTTTAAGAAAGGGCGTAGGGATCAACGGTGTCCTCGCGATGGGCCATCTCGCCCGCCTTCTTGAGGGTAGCCACATGCTCACCGAGCATGACGGGAAGGGTGTCGCTCTTGTACACAAGGCCGTTGGCCTTGGCCCATTGCCTGACAATGGGAACGAGGGCACGGTACTTGTAGCGGGGCATGGTGGGAAAGAGGTGATGCTCAAGCTGGTACTGCATGCCACCAAAGAGGTACTCGGTGACCCAGTCGAGGCACTGGACGTCGCGGGTGGTGAGGAACTGATTGGTGACGTAGCTGGGTTCGCGCTCAAGGAGGAGCTCCTCCGATTCATGGGACATGGTGACAACAATGGCGACGAGGAAGCCGGAAACAAGGATGCTGGCGAGAACGACCTTAAAGGGCAGGAGAGCGAGCCAAACATAGCCGGGCAGGATGGCAAGGAAGAACATTTTGTAGTCGCGGTTCGCGATGGACCACTTCAGGGATTCAAGGCGCCAGGAAGCGAAGAGGAGGGTGTAAGGGAGGGGAAAGTAGATGTACTGGTATTTGCGGAGGAAGTGGTCCATCTGCTTCAAGGGGGCCCAGAGGTAGAGGATGGGCTGGACGTGAATGTCAGGGTCGTGGTTGACGTGGTTGGTGAGGACATGGTGGGTGTTGTGCTTGTTGGACCACCAGTTGCGATCAAAGCCGTTGAGCCAGCCACTGACGTAGCGAAGCCAAAAGTCGTTGTAGCGCGAGTCACGGGCGTGAGTCATGTCGTGACCGAGCCAGCCAGCTTGCTGCATGCCAACGCTGATAAGAAGGACGGAGATGACAGGGTGGGACCAGGCGAGGGCGGTGCCAATGATGCACATGGCGAAGATGGGGATCAAGATGCCGAGTTCGGTGAGGAGGTCGCGATCCCACCAGCCATCGTCCATGAGCTTGGCGCGCAGCTCGCGAAAGGCTACGAAAGGTTGCATGCAGGGTGGCAAATGTGGATGAGGACAGCGGCCAAGGCGGAGACTTCAAAAGAGTCACAAGAAACACAGAAACGACCGGCAGGCGAGGCGAGGGGCGGGGGGCGGGGGAGAGGCAACTGACAGGCATCAATGGGAAGCACTTCAGGTACGTCCTCCTTGGTCTCGGTGGGGCGCATGGCCTTGAACTTGCGGATGGCATCGGTGCTGTGCAACGAGTAAAAGTGGTCGGTCGCATCCTAGTGATGGGGAGCAGAAAACTGATGGTGAGGGCAGCAGCATGTCGCTTGTGGTGGGCGAGGGGACCTGACCACCACCCCGGATGAACGCGTGCCCACAACCAAAGGCAAAGAAGATACGAGTCAGGCGAGGCAGCGGTACCTGATTGTCAAAGCGCTCGAGGATGCGAACGCCTGAGCATCAAGTACAGCGTTGCAAGGAATGCAAAAAAGGCATGAGACGGTCGAGGGAGTAATGGATCAAAAAAAAAGCAAGGCGCGCAAGCGGTGTAGCCAAGCGCACGTACCACCGGGGTGGTACTTGGCCCACTTGGTGAGGTCATACCACTCTTGATCGATGCAAATCTTCATGGTGCCGGGCAAGTATCTGAAGCGGGAGGAGCAGGCGCAGGAGGAGGAACAACAACTGCGTGAGCAGACACCATGGGGTCGCGCACGACGATTGATCGTGCTTGTGTGGTGGGTGGACTGTCACGGTGGCAGCGCGGTTGAGGGTGACGTTCCAGCGCCAGACGGTCTAGCAACGGCACATGACCGTACCTTTGAACACCACCAACTTGAATCACTCCCTCAATGCTTGCCGACAAAGCGAATGCAGCGCACCAGCCCCAGGTCCAACTGCCCCCGACAACAACAATGTGCCAACGCTGACCTCGCCGCACACGAGTACACACACACACACCCTCAAGAGCAGAGAGACCACGAGCACACACAGAGAGAGAGAGAGACAACAGAGAGAGACAAGAGAGAGAGAGAACACACAAGTTTGTTAACGGAAAGGGTAAGGCTTGATGGTGAGGTAAAGGAGGGGTAAGGGAACGGTCAGGTCAGGAGGGGTAAGGTGAGCGGGAAAAAAGGTAAGGGAAAAAGGTAAGGGAAAGGTATGCAAGCTTCGCCCAGACACACGTCAAAAAAAAGGAAAAAAAAACAAAAAGTCACGTGTCGTGCGTTTTTCCTTCTTTTGTTCTGCGACGATCGTTGGCCGCTGATGCAAGCCAGCCAACATGCTGACGTTGGCCCGATTCTATTTATGGATGCAACAGATACTCTTATTTTAGCATTTCAAGATCGCCTTATTATAGTATCTCCCCCCTTTCGCGTTGCAAGAGTTACCAATTCCGGACGCCAGTGCACACGTAACCGCACGCGAGTTTGCCATAGCGTCCCCCAGCTGATACCAAGCGCCCACCACGTCCCCCATAGCTCTCCCAAGCCAACTCGGGACGCCAGCCGAGGGAAATACAAACGCAAGGGTGTTGAAACGGCAGCGCCCAGGGCCCCTCCAGGCGAGCCATGTACACACACACACACACACACCTGTATACAAAGAGCGCGTGCATGGCCATGCCTGTTTACCTGGACGCTCTCTGCTCTTGCACACCATACGTACTCCAAGGAAGGAGAAGCACAGGACAGTAGTGGTGGTTTGCATAACTCCCTCTCTCTCTCTCTGTCTCTGTGTGACGGCTTCTGTGTGTGTGTGTGCTCTTGTTGCAGTGGAGTTGCATTGCCCTGCATTTACGCTCGCTCTCGGGTCAGATCAGTTTCCCTGCCGCGTCCTGTCACCCTCTTTGCCTCCACCTCCTCCTCTCCTCCACCACTTGCAGTTACGTCAACACCCTCCCCCTGCCCCCGTCTGCCACTTTCCACCCTTGGCCCCTGATCGTGATTCCCATTGGCATTACATCAAGAGAGAGAAAGATAACTCGCACACACACACACACACACACGTCTCTCCGTCCTCATAACTTAAAGGGCAGCGCCACGTTCAGCCCCTCTTCCCCGCTGGCCATTTTCCCGGCGTGAGCTCTTTTCTCCAGCCCGGCAACCATCGTTGACATAACCTCTGCCATGGCCAACTGCTGAGGGTTACCCCGTCTTGTTGGACCCCCCGGCTCTGCCCTGGGGGCTTGTTGGCGTGTTTGCATCATCTTGTTGGTTTTCGTTACGTGCGTGCAATTCAGTCGCAACCGCGGCGGAGTCGCATCGCATAACTGATAACTAGCCTCGTCCCTCCCTTCCTCCATTGCGCGCTTGCGTGCATTTCGCGGCTCCTCGTCTGGGTTCTCCCTCTCGCGTGTCGTCACTCGCTCGCGACTGCCGCTGCCGTTGCCGTTGCCCTTTTGTGTCAACCCCTCCATTTTTTTTCTTGTATCGAGCCTGCTCTCCGCTCATCGGTCCCAAGCCTATTTTCTCTTCTCCCCCGCCGCCACC
>NW_001865041.1:1564610-1621008 GCF_000002865.3 Monosiga brevicollis MX1 | reverse complement strand
CTCCTCTGCTCTGCCATCGCCGCATGCAGCGAGCCCTCGCCCATGTCGGCATCACCTTTGCCTCCCTCGCCCCGGACCCAGAGCTCATCGAAGCCCTGGCCCGTCCTGACGTGAGCAAAGTCGTGACCGACATGGTAGTCTACGCCGCACGCCGCCATCTCCGCCTGGGGGCTGCCCGATCCGCCGTGACAAGGGCCGCCGCCCACGAGCAGCCCGGACCCGAGGACCTGACCCCGACCACAGAACAGCATGAACACTTTCTGCCTCCCAAGCGCGTCAAGCGCGTCTTAGACCTCGCCCCCACCCTCGCCGAACACAGCGTTCACTCCGAATCAGCCGCCTCAGTCACCATGACCACGGACAATGTCCAACAAGACGAAGCGGGTCGCGGCCCGGCGGCGAATGCGGAGGAAGATGCCGGCGCCTGCTCCCCCATTACCCCGCCCGCAAGCACCACCACTGCTGCCACTCGCGTGGATGCTTCGCGCAACCGGCCGGCCCTGAACCTCCACGTGCCTGCTCAGCCCAACCCTCCGCGCAATGCTGTCCCGCCAACGCCCGCCTGCTCTTTGTTCGTCGACACCAGGGCTTGCTTGGCCTCTGCCCCGACCCCAGAGGCCGGGGTCACCCAGGCCTGCGAGCAGCTTGCCGAAGCCCTCGCCCGGAATACCCTTGCCGTGCTTGAAACTAATCTGCAAGCCGGTCAAGTTGGTCTCGAGCAGCTGCGCGAAACTGCTCGCTTCACCATCATGCTCCTCGGCCAGAATTTGAACAAACTCTGCGCCGACACCCTCGCGCGGGCCCACGCCGCGTCGTCCGAGACGGCCCAGGCGTACACCAACTTGGCCCACGCCCTTCCCACCCAAAAGGCCCGCCTTCTTCGCAACGCCCTCAAGTGCATGCAGACTCAGCTTGCTGCCTCGCACCCCTCCCTCTCTGCCGCACATCGAGCTGCCTTTTGTAACCTTGTCAAGGTCTTCCGTCCGGCCTTTGTCCGTGCCGATGGCTCTGAAACAGCCGAGGCACTGGCCGTGTCAGCCGATTTGTAGTTCGTTTTTGGTGTGAAAGAAAGAATAAAGGCATGTTTTACCGCGCCGAGCGCGGATGGCCCTCAGCCACATGCCTCCTCCTTGAGACAATGTACCAGTAGAAGTATTGTCCTTCTTCTGCACTGCCTACTATTTGAGGCAAGCTTTGTTGTGTGCATTTGGGGGACCCTGTTGTCTACACTTGTTGGTTGGAATCAAAATGGCGCGTTCTTGAATGCACGCCCTCTTCGCCTTCATTGCAGATACCGTCCAAATGCGGTCGTGCCTTTGGGCCTGTGCCATTTTGGCTTATAATTGACAGAAAAGCAGTGAGTCATCTACAGGTCGGCCATCATGCCATAAAACATTCAAAAGTATCAACAGTCAAAAAAAAAAACCCCCCATCAAGGAAGACATGATAACAAAATTTACATTCGGATGTCAATGTTCAACACCGCTAGCGATCCCTTAAACATGTCGCCGTCCCCAAAGGCAGGAACAGCCCTCCAAAAAGGGGGCACACTTAAGAAGCTTCACGCAATCGCATTCGCTGACAACGACGACACGCCGCCGGCCCTGTGTAGCACTGCTGATGGTACAGCGTGTTGCAACCTTCGCACCGTATCACATCGTCATCAAATGCAAACAGCTGTCGGCTATTCCCACACAGCTCACAGTGGTCGCCCAGCTGCGTACAGCGCTCACACGTTGCCCGAATGTGTTTCTCACACTTGTCCGCGACCTCCTCCAGGACCTTGAGCAGATCTCCCCTGTGCAGCTCTATCAGGTCAACCAGACTCCACATCTGCGATCGCGCCACAAAATGGGGTCGCTCTCGCAAGCTCCGCAGCAACCGCTCCTCCTGCGCGTGCGAACAGGACACCACATAGCTCGCCATCCGATACAGGCGCCGGCGCAGGTGTCGCGCTCGAAATAGAGACTCGACGTGGCCAAAGAGACTCGCGTTGAGCTCTCGAAGATTCAACAAAGGTTTGTCCATCTGCGCCACAATCAAGTCACGACTTGTCTGGCTCATCGTCTGCTTACTAAAATCCCATGATAGCACGACCCGTGCAGGTGTGACTGAGCGTGCGGCCTTGAAACAGGCACTGCAATAGTAGCGCCCCGAGTAATCGCACAAGTGGGGCTCTGCAAACATGCCCGAAAACGCCAGCTGGGTCTTGCACTCCTCGCACTGGTACTCTTGAGCACCCAGTCCGTGATTGGGGCATATGCTCGTCACCAACGATGGGAATCCATGCGGGAAGCGATTCTTGATACAAGGGCGTTCCAGCTGTTGGTGACATCGCTTGTGCACGTTGATGTTGCATCCGCAGCACTGGAGTCGTCGAGAGGCTTTGATGATGACTTTGAGTGGGCGCTTGCAGACCTCGCAATCTTCCGACCCCGTCGTCGCGTCTCGGAATTGAAAAATGTGGCCCTTGTGTTCAAACTCTGCGCCACCGTTGGCCGTGATCACCGCCTCAAAGTGCTGAAGATCTAGCAACTGTGCCATGCCCAGATCGCGCTGCTGCTTGACCGGCGTAGGCATCGCTGAATGGTCGTCCAGCGACTTGAACGCAGGGTGTGTCGACGCCATGATTGACTGCATGACCTAATTACAATGAAGAGACCAGGCAAGTGAGCGCCAAGGACGCAGCAACAGCCTCGACGGGCCAACCAACAGGCAGCCGTGGTCCCCAACAGATGGCACCTACGTTCTCGGGTAGGTCGGTGCTCACTTCAACAAAGTCTCCATCTTCCTCGGAAACTGAGGTCACGAGACCTCGCGCCCTAGACACGGGTCTACTCGTGAGAAAGGACAAGGCAGAGCCCAGGATGTGACAGCGTCCAAGACGAAGCATTGGTTAGGAATGCGGCCCTTTGGTCACCAGTTTAACACACCGCTCAGCAAGGACTGGCGTGGTTGCAGTGGCATCCCGCGGAGAGCGTGTATCCCTGTCCCTAAAATCAGTAGCCCAGGGACATGAGTCGAAAAATATTCCATCTAGCGACAACGCGGGGGTTGTTGCAGGCACAAGCAGGCGCGAACCTTTCAGCCTTCTTGTCACTGAAGACAATGTTGCGGAGGCGATCATCAAAATTACTGCCCGCACTGGTCCCCGTGCTCATGGGAGTGGCATAGCAGTCGCTCGACACCGGCGCGCGACTCCCCGCTGGTGAACGTGCGCCATCTGAGTGCATGGCGGAATTGGCTGTGCTCTCGGCTGCAGCAGTTGACGCAGTGGGCGGCCCAGTCACTTGACATGACTTGAGTGGCGGGGCGGTAGACACTGAGGGAATTTCCGAGCCCGAGTCTGTTGGAGATGGTTCGCCTTGCTCGGATGACATCGCGACTTGACTGTTGATCGAATCGGGTGTCTCGGGCGCCAAATTCACAATGCTAGATCGCTTGACAGGAATCAGATTGGCTGTCGCGGCCTCTGAGAGCAGTTGCTCAATGTCCGGACTGCTGGCCCCAGAATGCAATCTCTCAACAGGTGTGCCATCTGTAATACTCCCTGGCGATCCTGGCTCAAGCTCGCCGGATGGCTTAACGTGGCCCACGAAGCGCTGCTCAGCCACGTACGACGCCTGATCTGCTGGATCTGCTGGATCTGCTTGATCTGCTGGATCTGCTGGATCTGCTGGATCTGCTGGATCTGCCTGATCTGCCTGATCCGCCTGATCCACCTGGTCCGCCTGATCCACCTGAACCACCTGGTCCGCCGGATCCGGCCGCTCCTTCCTCACGTCTTCCCCAGATGGAGCGGCTTGGTCATGCTTGCCAATTGACGCATGTGATGGGGATTCATCCTTGGGAGCCGCGGACAAGTTCTCAGAAAGAGACGCGCGTTCCTCGACTTGAGCTGCTGGCGCTGTAGATGTTGCAGCGGCACCGATGGTGGTGCTGGCCTCCAACGGCGAGTTCGCATCCAAAGGGTTTGCCATCTTCGGTGCTGTGTCTGATGCGACTGTGCCTGTCGGCGTGTCATCCGTCTGCTGGCCCGCTTCTTGTTGGCTATTGGTGAGATTCAGCTCGTCCGCGTCACGCTCCGATGTTTCGCGCTGAATGGTTGCAAAGCTGGAGATGGACGAGCGACCCGTGCTTGGACGAGTCACTCCGGCAAGCTCAGGTGCCTCCCCACCTGCCTCAGATGCCACCGGCGTGGGTGTGGTCGTTGTGGCCGCCTCTGCCAACGCGGCCTCAAGACCCAACTCCGAGGCAGATCCAGGTCTATCTTCATGCCAGCTCGCTGATGAGTCGGCATTTTCTGGCGAGTCGTTCTCGGCCACGACTGACTTGGCTGTCAGAACCGGCGATGATTCTTCCCACGAAGGCTGTACCTCCTCAATTTGAGGTACTGCCGCTTTTGGTGGTGAGGAACCCGCCTCAGACGATCGTACCACTGACGCCTCAGACGATCGTACCCCTAACGCCTCAGACGATCGTACCACTGACGCCTCGGTCTCTGGAGCCGCAGGCTCTACCGCCACATTTCCTGAAGTGACGGCCTCCATCCCATCAGCCTCTTCCTCGGTCTCGGGCAGGCCGCCTAAATCTACAACAAGCTCAGAGCCACAAAGGTTCTGTGCCTCAGCAATGAGCTGCTCTGGTGTTGTGGAGCCAAGAGACACGCCATCAGGTGCCTTGGCCGGCGTGGAAGCCAATGTGGTCTGGAAAACAGCGGATATGATGAATGATGAGCTTCAACTTGCTCTGACCTGGCGAGTTGCCCGATATTCCATCTTTTCCTTGATCGTCCACGCGACGATGACTCTGCGCACAGATCAGGAACGTCAAGTCGCACCTTTGGTTTCTTCTTCTTCCGCTTTTTCTTGGTTTTAACAACCGCAGGGCCTTCCTCATAAGCCCGTTGAAGAGCAGCTGTAAAGACGCCGGGCTCTGTGAGTCGCTCGAGCTCGGCACTTGGGCCCACGCATGGGAAAAAACCATGGGATTCAGGTACACCATCCAGGCAAGGCCCAGGATTCCAACGTACCAGCCGTATCAAAGCCAGTCGAGGGGGCTGGCTGACTGCCCTCAGGTACCGACGATGGCTCAAGTTCGCTCAGGGGCGTATGGGGGTCGCCATCCCCATCCTCACATTCGTAAGCGGGCGTGGCAAAGCTGGCCGCGGCACGGCCACTGGCAGCGTTGCCTCCGTCAATAGGGATCGGCGCCGTGGTACGAAACAAATCAGATGAGCCGCTTTGGGAAACGGTGGAGCCAGTGCCCATGGCCGGCTCCAAGCAAATGGCTGGGTCATCCACGTTGCTATTTGAGCAGGGACCATCATCCACACGAGATGAACCCTCGTACGATGTGTACTTCATTGACATAAAGAGCACGAAGAGAGGTAGGGAGCTGTGCGTGACATACATGCTGATCTTCAACGTCCATGCCAAGCTCGAGACGAGATGGGCGAGCTTATCGGTCTGCTCCTCGTCCGCCATGAAGGCCCACGGATGATAGAATTCGCTGCAGGCAAGCGATGTGGGCGCTTTTTAGAATGGTGACTGGAGACTACACCGATCCAGCGAGGGTCGAGGCGTACCGAATTCGGTCTGGATCAGCAATGAGGGTTCCCAAATAACTGGCAAGCAGTGAATTGTTCAAAGCAAAACGGATCCAAGCCCGGGCACGCATCGGATCGCTTTTCGCGCGAGGGATGCTATGCGCAGGAGTTTGTTGTGTTAGATACCAAGTTTGTGAAAAGAAGCCCGGTCAAATGAATGACCTTGCCGTTGAGTGGCGCTGCAAACATCCTCAAAAAAGCTGTGCTGCGGCGTACCTCGTAATCATCGCAATGTCATCCTTGTGTGTCAGCTGGCTCAACATGGGCCAAATCCCAGCGTCATTGCGCAACCAGGTGCTCTGCATAGGTTGAGAGCGACACGGCAGAGTCATGCACCACGACGAGCATCAGGACGAGGATGAACATCTGCCATGGCCTTGTGTGCGGCCACAGCGATGCATGCGGATGCCTCGGCTTACCGCAAGACCGTGTCCCAACACGAGCTCAACGGCTTGGCAGATGGCTGTTGCTTCTTGGCAATTGCCAATGGTAATGTCCGTCATGTCCACCGTGGTGTCTTCCCCAAAACGCCTCTTGCCTTCGTCAAAGACCAGCCGTTGCATCTGTGCAGTTTGTTTAGATCACCAATCAGGAATCAGGTCAGGAGAGAGCACCATCGACACCCGGATGCGGTGACGGAGGACGCACTCGTTTGATGGCACCAGCTAGATTCTCAAACAGCCGAAGCTTATCCAACTCCACCTTGGCCGGGTCCACCTCTGCACCGAGCCCACGCTCCATCAACCGTGACAGCATGGCACCGGTCTATGCTGGAGTAAGGTGGGCTGCGCAATGCGGTTAAGCCGAGGCGAAGGGTGAGGCGGAGGCACCAGGACCACCGCCGTCGCTGCCGTCAGTTCCAGAGGTCCACTCGATTTTGTTTTGTTGTTGTTGGTGTTGCTGTTTGATCGATTTTGCTTACATTTTGGGTTTTCTCTCTTTGTGCTTTGTCTTTGTGCTTTGGGTTTGCTTGTGTCGTGGCCTCTGCCTGTGTCTCTATCGCTGTGATGGCTCTGTTTCTCTGGTTGTGTCTCTGCGCTTCTCCGTTTTCAAATTTCTGCCTCGCTAGCTGTCGCCCCCCGCCTGGCCCTATCTCATTTTCTTAAGCTCTTACACTCGTTCAATTCATGGACATAGGCGGGATGTAAGAAGGAGGGACCGCAACGACAATGATGATCAATACACACTCGCTTACTCTCATAACACATTGATACAAATGGTCATCACCACGACGGCAATGGCTCCATCGAGTCTGTTCAGCGGGACGCCTGGGCCCTGCAGAAAAGATTATATCAGCTCATAGGGCTCGCCCATCGAAATATCCTGCGCTCGATCATGCGGACCGGCAATGGTATAGTTGCTGGACGGCGTCAGCTCTGCGCATCCAGGCCAGAGGGAAAACATGCGTGAGCAAAAGGTGTGCCTTGGGCTGCGTGATCATGGGTACGGGCCACGAGGTGTGCTGCCTTACTTGGCAGTTTGAGATAGGCGTCCGCGCCATAATTCTCCAACGAGTGAACTGCAAACGCAGCCAAACAGGTATACATGAGATCCCACATGCAAGCTTGATAGTACACGAGTGCCTGGTTGCAGATACAACCCAATTAGACCCACTCTCGAGGGAGCCACCAAAGTAGTTGGCATAGGCTTGACTCATGGGAATACCCACGCCCAGACCTGTCAGAGCACACGCAAAAAGATCATTAAGTATAGGCCCAACAAGACTTGAGCATGTGCCGAAGGCAGGAAAGCCGCGAGGGAACAGCAAAAAACTGGGCGCACCGGCGAGTTTGACGGAGGCGTCTACCGATGTGGCGCCCAGACCATAATCGAGTGGCTCCTTTTCGTCCACTGTCGTGAAGGACCAGCTCCACATGTTGGTCCCCACCTCGGGTGAAAATCCTCCCCCTGCCCAACATTAGACGCGCAGCTTGTTTTGAGCGGAGACGGCGCAATACTGGACACCACCCCCTCCCCTCTGACCAAAACCATGGCCGGTCGACGAAGCCAGAGGACCGGATGATGGAAGTCGTTTGACTCCGCCATGTCAGCCAACACTTGCACAATACGTACCACGGTCCGACACGCGAATCTGAAAGTGGTTGCGGCTCTCAGAAATAGTCACGACCACCTCCGGTGGGTCCAACCCTAATCCAAGGCACCGTTCACCAGCAAGCAGGCATGCGTCGAGTCAATTCCTCAGCAGGTAAGGATGGGTCCTCCCAAGCATGCGAGGCCAGGTTTGTAGAGCGTATCGCCGGGTATTGTCACGGGGCACATGACCCGAGCCTGTGTACGTACAATCTCCAAACTCCATGGATGCGCGAAAGGCATTCTTAAACAGTTCCAGCAAACTAAAGAACAAAGTACGCGCGTTGTGCATCAACCCAGGCATGGTTCGCAACGTCTCCAAATGTCGAGCGCCCCTTTGATCTATGAAATGTCACATACATGTATTCGAGATGGGCTTGGACAAAGGGAACAGTAATGTCTGTTTGACCCTGGACAACCACCTCTGGTACCGATCCTGCAACGAGGCCGAGAGATTATGAGACACATGGAAATGAGTTGCATCTTTGAACGCTTTCAGCACCCTCTCTGAGAAAAGCGTGACTCACCATAGGTCTCGAGGCACACGCGTGACGCCGTGGCCACCATCTTATCGACCACCTAGCAAAAGTCCATTGCAGTTGATCAGGAGCTGTCGTATGTCATTCATTGCCAACTTTCGTTCACCTCTTTTCCCTGCCTTTCCGGCGCCGTTTCAAGGTGCAGTTGGAAGCCGAACCTTGGCTGGCGACATGCACTTGTTGATGACACCTGCATGATGCTCTCGATTTAGATGGAGCGAGACTTGGTGCTCAATGAGAAGGCGGAGCCCGATGCGCTCGTTGATGATGTTGTTCATGAACGAGTCGAGCACATCGGTTTCGGCTTTTTTATGCAGCTTGCAGTCCCGCACGCCTTGGGCCAACTGGGCCACGACGTTCATGTGATCGTCGATGAAACCGTTGAGAAGCTCCACATACTCGGCTTCCTTCTGCTCATTCACAATCTGCACGCAACCCGTCATTCGCCAGTGAGAAGATGACAGCCAAGCCTGGCCAATGTACGGGGAACACGATAATGGCCACACTGGCAGAGACCCCTCCTTTACCTTGCCAAAGCTATTGATGTTCTCGTGGGCACGCAGGTAAGTGCGGTGCTGCGCGAGGGCGAGAGGTTTTCACAGAAAAAGAGGGCAAACGTCAGGTGGACACGATCTGTTGCAGGTCTGGGCCCGAACTGCAACGCAAATTCATGGAGGCCCACACCCACTGCCCACGAACCACGTGTTTAAAGTGTGGATTGCAGCCCACGATGAAAGGAAGCTGCACGGTACATGTGCAAGAGCACCGGGATTATGCACCAGAGACGCCGTGAGGTATAAACACAGGCATGCACGCTCGACCCAAGCCTTTGGAATGAGAATCGACAGGTAGCCATGAGAGCCACAAACCTTGAGGAATTGCTGGATGCAAAACAGTAGACGGATGGGAAGATTGCGGTGCAGCACCTGGGCGCTGGCCTACAAACACGCACATATGACGAACGAAGCGGTGAGCGGGTGGTGCGCTCGAGCCACCAACCGCGTATGAACGCGGCATCCGCATAGTCGCCGTACGAACCACCGGGCTGATTTGCTTCTCGCCAGAGAGGAATAGGTCAGCAACGCGGATCGTGTCGGCCAACTTGAGCTGCCGAACCATAAACCAAGAGCAAAGGCTAGTGAGACAACAGGCAGCTCAAGACCAGTGTGCACGGGCTGCGGCCCAGGCATGCGCAAAGTGGAGGCCAAACCTGGTCCCAAGGCTGCGTCAGCTGAGTATTGTAGAAGGAGCATTCCTCGAGCGGTGCCGTGTCCATCATGGGGTGCTGTGCACCCCTGGGACGATGCAAGCGTCGGACGGCGACCCCGCCGATCCGAGTCACTGTGGCCGCCATGTTGCAAACCGCCAGCTGGGCGGTCAACCAGGCCGCCGCTCCAACCCGCGCCATCACTGCCGATCGCCGCTACCGGCAAAAGGCAACGCGTACAAAGTCAAGAGCGCAAATCTGGCTCGACAATCTCCAAGCCCCTTCGCACCAGCACAACCACGCGTTGAAAGAGCCTTTGCCGAGTACCCGCCCCGCCGCCACCGCTGTCGTGCCCGTCGTCGTCGTTCCTGTGAAACAGCGAAATTTCCATGCACCAACATCAACAATAACCACAACAACAATAACTTTGTATTTCACTTCATCTTCTCTACGTGGTTCATCATTGATTACTCGTTTGAAAACATATACTTCGTCATCATCTTGTATTTTCTCTTCTTATTCTCATTCAAAGACGACCAGCATCTACATGTAACTTTAAGTGTTTAATTTTAAAGGGGGATCGATTGTGATTGCAACACTACACAGAGAGAGAGAGAGAGAGAGATCGGCGCCGTCGGCTCTCTCTCTCTCTCTCTCTCTCTCTCTCTCATTTTTTTTTCTTCTTCTCTCTGTCCTGCACGTGCAGCGTTGGGACAGGAGTAGCTGGATTCAATTGGGGGCTGATCTACTCGCTCTTCTTGAGTGACCGCTCGGCATGGCCGATCTGAGAAGGTAGGTGTACTCAGACTACTGGTCAATCCATGTCAACATCTGCATCTGCTTTTTGCAGTCGGGTGCGCTCAGTGTGATCCTGCGTTGCGTGCGCGTCGCAGCTCGGTCCTGTTCATCGGCCTGGCCGCTCTGGTCACGTTTGTGGCTTTGCCGCGTGACATGCATGACAATGCCTGGAAGGTCCATCCCGCCAAGACCATTGATCGCGTCTGGACACCGCAGGTACCTCTTCTCTTCCATTCGCCCGGCGTACAACCTAGCAGATCGACATTGACCCGAATGCAATCACGCACCACCAACATTTAGGAAGAACAAGCCCTCTTGCAAGCCGTGCGCCAGCACAGGGTATACCGCTGCTCGACCAAGGACTCCACCCCGCTCCAAGAGGACATTGGTGAAGCACATGACCTGATCCCTGGCGTAGGCTGCCCCCATCCCCTGATGCAGCCCAATCGCAACGACACCAAATGCATCTTCGCTCCACGCATGGACATTGGGCGGTATGTCTCAACCCATGTGCCTTATGATCTGATTCTCTGCCCCTGGCCTCACTGATCCATCATGCCCGTGCCTAGCCACTACATCGCGACGGGTGGCCGCCGGGCACTGAAAGAACCCTACCAACGCCTTGTCAACCGCCTTCTCTCCTTCTCGCATTTTTTTATCGGCGAGCACGGCTCCACAGAAGAGGTACGTCCACTGAACTCATCCTGCTGGCCTTATGTGCGCTGCGCCAGTCCGTTGGCATCTCAAATGAACACACTGATCTACTTTATACTGTAGGATCTCCGCAAAATGATTCCGGGCTATGACTCGCTCTTCAACAGCTCCGAGTACCGCCAAGCTGTTGATCTCATCTGCCCTGGCAAGCCTCTTCTCGACCCCTTTCAATTGGGTATCATTGTCCAAGTTCCGGGACAACAGGTAGGCATGTCTGCATCTACCTTGCCACGCCGCCAAAGAAGAACGAAAAATGTTCTTTCCCATACCGCTGTCGTCTCGGTCTGCTGACACGACGCCCTGCACCCTTCCTCATCTCACCAGGTGGCCATGCACTTTGACGCCCCTTGGTTCTTTGGTGCTGATCGCTGGACCGTCCCCGTGTGGTTGCTGGTGGTCATGCACCGATCGGGCTTGTTCAAAGCCGAGACCGTATCCCAGATCCAGGGCGTAGCTTATGTGCATGACTGGGGCGCCAAGGTGCGCAGCACCATCCCTCACACATATGCTACATCCTCGCCCTTTGACCACTAAGCAACGCACCCTTTGACCGCACTAACGCTCTTGATGTCACCTTTTCCTCAGGCACGGAACATGAGCGATGCCGAACTCAATGCCGAGTTTGGCGGCTCCTTCTTCCATTACACCGCTGGCGAGCAGTTGCCGCCTGCAGATTTTGTCCCTCGCCAGGGTAGTGCCATTCTGTTGAATGGTGCCGAATGCGCTCACGGAACAGATTTGTTTCACCCCCACGGCGATCGCACCCCGCCCCGCATGGATAAGAGCTCAGCCAACGAAGTTCGGTATCGCCCCGCCACCGCTACAAGGTCGGAGGGCTGGCAGGTTGGTCTTTCTCTGGCGCTGGGATGAATAAATGCACCACACACAAGCAAGTGCGGCAGTTCAATGTCTTTTTTGGCCTGCCTCACCATTCACTGCATCTCATCATCAATGCCCCGACACAGGTCGTGTCTGACAACAAGATCATCAAGGAGTATGGCTTTAGTGATCTCCGCATCGCGCTCGTCTGGCGCTCGCGCTGCTTTGCAGATGAGACTGAGCGCGAGACCTACCGTCAAACACCCCCCATGGCCGTACGATGTTTGCATTCAACCAAACTTCTTTTCTCTTGATCTGTGTTGTGCATCTTGGCCGGCTCTCACATGATGCATGGTCTAGACGAGCGAAATTTTGCGGCGCCTTAAAGAGGATCTTGTGGTCCGCGGCAAACTGCAGCCTGGTGAAGAACCCAGTCCAGTAGCCCTCGTAGGTTGACCCGCTTGCTGATCGTTGCAACAACTGTCCTCAGGGAGGCAACGGCGCAAATGACAGCTGGCACTGACTGGGGCTGCCCTGACCTACTCCTCTCACCTAGGGCGAGCTTTTGATCAAGACCTACATCAAGTATCCCCTCCCCACCGCGGTGATGCCATACAACTACTGTGCCCTTCCAGAGTTGTTGCCAGCGGCTTTCAAGGGTCTGGCTGCTCAGGTTCTTTCTCCCTTGTGCGAGTAGCCTCGTCTTTATGACGAACTTATTCTGCGCCTGCGTTGCTTGTCCCATTTGTGCTGTGCTGTCCAATCTTGCGTCGTTGTTGTTTAACGTGCCTTCGAATTGATACCCGCCCTCTCGGGCAAGTGCACCTGCCAAAGCATGAAGATTGCAAGCCCTGTGCACCGTCTTGTTTTCTGAGATGAATGGAGAAGAGGGCCTAAACTTGATAAATTGATGTTGCAGAGGCATCGTCAGCAAAAACATGAGGCACGAGAAGGTGGTGCTTGCATCGCCTTCCTTCCCGTGGAATTCAATGCGTTTCTCAAAAGGGCCCACGGGCCTGCTGGTGCGACACTTTGTGTTTTCCCTTGAAGGTGCTCAGGCAAGAGAGCTATTCAGACTGGCACTGGAGCCGCTCATACTCAAGCGCCGTGCGAGCAGCGGTGTGGTCGAAGAAGCCAAGCGCTCGCCGCGGAGCGATGGAGTTGCGCGCTTGTCGGGCGGCAGCTAGAGAATGGATATCAATTCAAGCAAGCTTAACGTACGAACTGGGTGTGTAGGCAGTCGCATAGGAGACATCGCCATCCCCTGTCCCATCACTCACCAGATCCAACTGTCGCCAGTGAGACGCCAAAGAAGGCTGCTCTCGTTCCGGGTAATTCAGGGTCCGTAGGCTGCAAACCACCATGCCACATCAGACCAAAAGAGCCAAACACACTTTTCCCAGACATATCAAAGAAAAATGTGGGGATACACATCTGCGACACGCCCAAGGGCCCACCGCGCCAGCACAAGACACCATACGCACCGTTCGGATGCCACAGCAGCTGTCTCGATATCAACTCGCACAAGGTGAAAGGTGGGATCGACATCATTGGCATCATTACCCAGCGGTTCCTAATGATGCCAGAGTGGGACACGGTGGGTTAAGGTGACACAAGCTGCTCAAGCCAGCAGCATGGGTGTTGTATCAACAAATTTGTTTTGATGCCTGGATTGAGCCATACCTCCAATTCGATGGCGATGGCCTCCACGCCAAAGAACAAAAATGCCACCATGAACGTGAACAACGGTGTCAACTGCCACAAACGATTCACAACGCGTAAGAGTGCCATCTGGTTCCATGGATCAAAATCCGGGACTTGTATGGCTAGCAGCTTCTCCTTCGCCTTTGACAATCACTCTCGAGATGAAATATCAGGAACGTGGACGGCACCTACCCATTTGAGAGCTGGTGCAATGCCAAATGGCACGCTGCAAACGTAGATGGTGAGCACCAGCTATGGCGAAACCAGAACGTGAAACAGCAAGCAACATGTGAGGACTAGGCGCTGCCCATCGTGTCCGAGCAGACAGACATTTACCTTGAGAAAGTGTGCATAGTTGAAAGGCATGGGGTTGGCTGCAATCCGCAAGATGCTTCCATAGGCATTGCTAAGATCAGCAATCTGTGCAGCCAACAAGCAAGATGAAACGAACAACCCAAAGGGCGTGGTACAAGCGAGGACGTAGGCAACCCCTTGGGATTGCGGACCTTATCGTCAAAGATATTAATGTTGGCGACGCCAAGAAAACTGCTTCGCGAGAACTCGGCAATTGTCTCGCGAATATGTGTAAGCATCAGTGCAGGTCGCACTCGCGCCGGCTGACACTCAGCTTGATTCTCCTACGGGGCACAGCTGGCGTGAGGAGACACGGACGGCAAATCTGGTTGCGAGGCGTAAGACCAAACGCAGATGGCGCGATAGGGCAGCAAGTTTTGAAACCTCATGGAGCGTGGAGAAGCCGATGTGCGACTCCATGTTTAGGCCTGGCCAATAATTAACAAGCGACTGTCAGATTGGACAAAGCCAGCATCAGTGAAGCGAGCGTGCGCTGCGCATAATTTCGGAACCTACGCTCGTAATCCTCGCGCGGTAAATAGCCGAGCCCCACAAGATCTTCCAGATCCACCCGATCCTGCAGCAGCATCAAAACAGTGAGGTGCCTCCCACGAGAATAGCTGCCCAGGTACAAGAAGAAGAGGCACAGAAACTTCGCACATTAATATTGGCAACGATGATGACACAGGAAGTCACGAGTTGGCGCCGCAGGCGGATGAGAAGTTTGGCAAACTTGTCACTTTGTTCAGGCGGGCAAGCGCAATAGGCTGCTACGCAACTGATTAAGCCCTGAGTATCAAAAGCAGAGCCGTGCGTCAAGCAGCCAGCGCGATGGCCAAACGATTACACAAGAGCACTATGAGCATAGCTGCGGACATGCATGCCACGAGCTGCTTGAAAGCGGGGCGTGAAGAGCAGCAGGCGTGCTTACGCGAGAGGCACGGCGAAGGGCTCCCATTTGGACGGTAGCTTCCTCCCATCGCGAGTAAGCAATGGAGACTCGAAACGAAAGAATCAGACCCAACACTGTACCCTGAAGGAAGATCGAGAGAGGGCAAGCGCACGCGCGTGGACACACAAGCACAGGACGAGGCGTTAGACCAACCATGGCAAGGCGCGTTGTGTCCGGGGGCGCCGCATGACCAACCACAAAGGGATAGAATGTTTGAAAGGCCGAGGAATGAACATAGCTGCCTGTTGATGGCACCAGCAATAAAAGAACACCATCAGAGCGTGCCCGGGTGTGCCCAGAGGTAAGCACGGCCATGACGTTCAATGAGAGCGCCAAGGGATTTGGGGAAACAGGCCTCCAAGTCAAGATGTCACGCACCATCTTCATCGATATAGCCAGCATACTCCAAGTAGCCGGCCAATACCCCCACCTAATGGTGGCGGCGAGCAGATGGCACACACAAAGCCTATGAATGACGGATGACGCATAGCCCGAGCACTGGCACCAACAATTTGCACCAGCCAGCAGCCAGCCTGTGCAGACTGTTCAAGTGGACGGGGCAGCCACTCAAAACCAAAAGGGCAGAAAAGGCAGTTGCTCCCACGCACCAAAGACACGATGATGCAGCGCAGAAGAATGGCCCGATAGACGGTTCCATCAACGCGGAAAAGTACCCGCAGGAAGGCGCCATTGTCGTACTCAATCATCCTGCCGGCATCGGTGTTTCGGCTCCACCTGCCGCGTGGGAAATGCAATCCCATGTTGGCAGGAGCCATGTGCTGACTGACTCCTCATTGTATCCTGACTCTTGTCGTTGACCATCATGGGCGAATCAATGTTATTCTGAATGGCTCTTGTTTGCAGCTTCGCTCTCTCTGGAAGATGGAGTCAAAGCTGCCCGCGCTTGTGATAAGGTGAGAGCCTGTGTGTGAGTTGGCCCATGGCTTGCTCTCCCTCTCATTACCGTGTCTTCTGACTGCCCAGAGGCTGCCGTTTGTAGTGAGGGAACATCCATTATGAACTAACACGAAACAAACGAAGAAAGAGAATTGTGTGCAAAAGTTTTTCTTGCTTGTTTCGCTTTGGGTTTTTTGCTCTTGCTTCAAATCGGCCTCAACGGCTTTTCTTCACCCCACGGCACCCTCTGAATTGAATCGTGTCGTCGCCAGTAGAGACTGGCTGGCGGTAAAGACTGTGTGGTGGGTGAGCTGGGTTGTCAGTTTGAAATATAGGCAAAACTTCTGCCAGCTGTGGCTTTAAAGTGATGAATTGGTCTTTTTGCGCGGTCCTGATCACACGCTACATCACACACTCTGACCAGCCGAGCGACCAGGTCAAAGCTCGCCTCCCCACGCTTTTCCGTGAGCAACCAAACACACACACGCACACACACATATCAAAGAGTACACTTCCATCTGCTCTACATTGATAGCGATAGACGCACTCGGCGCTCAACCAACCACTTGCTCCAGTGTGGTCATACCAAAGCGCTATCAGACACATTTGTCAATGCCAGCAAGCAAGCCAACGCCATGCACCACATGAGAATCAGATCATGCACAAGTGTCGAGCGCCTTCCCTGCCCGTTGGCGCAGAGCGGGTAGCCTCTCGCAGACGACATGGCAAGGCAACGTACCGCTGGACAGCCAGAGTGAGCCACATCTTTGCCCTGGATCTTGCCGTTCACGAGGTACTCATGGCCACACTTTTCCTGGGCCCACAGCAGCACCTCGTCCATCATGGGAGTCTCAACCTCACAAAGCTCAGCAATGTTACGTAGCACCGCCAAACCATGCGGCAGATCCTCAGTAAAGTAACGCATGTTGAAGTTGGGCACCATGGTTCCGTCTTCCAGCGTGGTCATGGGTGCCGTTAGGCCGCGAAAGGCATCGTTTGTGGCAAAAATCTGAGTAGCATTACACACCACCACCCCCCATCCAAGAATGAGTAAAGATGAAAATGCGGCGCTGACCGGGAGCAACAGTGGCTGGTGCTTTTGAGAGATGTTCAACTGGAGAGATGACTTACACGGTGTGTGGCAGACTTGTCCGAAATGGAATGGCCGTAGCAATCAATCATGTAGTCGTTGATGTGCATAAGAGAGCCCATGTCAGCTCCGGTGCGTTGTTCGATGACCTTCTTGCAAAGCTGAACCGGAGCAATCATGGATCACATGCGCCAAACGATCAGTACGGATAGCGGGTCGCAAGTGCAAGGAGCTGCTGGGGCGACGAGATTGAATGGTGTCTCACCATGATCTCATCGCTGAGTTTGGAGAGAACTTGACCAGTGAACTCATTGCAGTTTTGATAAAAAAGCGGTGCTTCCGTCAGAGGCTTGCCATCCCAGTCGTGCCAGATGCCGTAGGACACTCCTGGGTGGATTACAGCGTTGGTCGGCCACAGCGTCGTATTCAGAAAATGGCCGCGCACCGGAAAGTCGGTGCCAATGTGCACCTGGTTCAGAATGTCTGACAGGCGCTGAGGGAGCGCACAGAAACCAAAGGAGGGCCAAGGTAAATGAATATGAATGAGAAACACGTGCGTTAAAAAGCGCAGCGGACGCACGTCGCCACGGAGCGGTTCCACACCGCCATATCTGACGCTGCCACTACGCTCCCCAGCCGAACCTAACAGGGGACCCAGCAGGCTTACCTGCGCCTTGTCCTCACTCTGGGGCTTGATGGTGACAGGCACGTTGCTTTTGGAGCCAAGCAGGCTGCAAGCCTCGCCATAGGCCGTGAATCGGCAGGCCCAAGGCAGGGAGGTGCCCGCAAACAGGGTGATATCCTTCTCTTGCATCGTGTCACCTGTGGGTCGCGAAGATGGCCATGTGGGCGAATGAGGGAAAAGCTGTTGTCTGTACACATAAATGGCAAATGCATAGCGAGCAGCTGTCGCGTACCCAGGGCATGCTGTGCTAGAAGATCAAAGCCACCAGGCCCGGGGATGGCACCCACGAAAGCGCCCTCGGCCACATGGGGGGCAATTTGCTTGAGAATGGGCTCGTGAGCAAACGCGGGCGTGATCATAAGGATCACATCCGAGCCCGCAACGCCCTGGCACGGTGGCAAGTAGGATGACGTTGCATGGTAGGGGCCAGTGAATGCGGCCATGCAGACAAGTACCATGCAGCAACCGCCCTACAAGTGCGTACCTCGGCGGGATCGGCCGTGATGGCGATGGGCATGCCTTTGTAAGTACTCTCCTTCGTCGTGACAGTGACGCCGCCGTTACGCTCGCAGCCCTCGCGGAAGCGCTTGGCTTCATCCTCAAAGGAGAAGAAAAGCTTGACGTCGGCGCCCTGCTTGGTAAACATGCCTAAACGAAAGACATTGCAATCATCAATGGAGCGCGGCTCGCAACATGCCAGCGAGTCCCGCTCACAAGCCTACCGGCTGCAACATGGGCTGCATTGCCACCACCGCAAACAGTGATCTATGGGATGCAAGCACCATCAGGCAGCAGGCAGGTAACGCGAAGCCCGGCAAAGAGTGATCAGCAGAACATAACAATCTTGTGCGGTCGGAATCAGATCGTGTGGTGGGCAGGTGAAAGCTGGTGGCGTACCTGTACATCACTGCGGCGGGAGGTCGAGAGCATACGAAGTGCGCTCCCTCTGCTCAGACGCATTGCTTGCTGAGCCAACATGATGCACGTTTGGCCAACACAGACGCTCGAACAAGAGCCGAAGACGACGACGCGAGAGAGGAGAGAAGAGCAAAGAGGGGGGCAAGGGGGGCAAGGGGGATCAGTGGTCACAAACAACAACAAGGAACAACGTTGTGAAGCGAGAAAAAAAAAAAACATCAGAAACTAAAACAACAACAGAGAGAAAGAGTGTGTGTGTGTGTGTATGTGCGATGAAAGAAACACCAAAACACTTGGCTCTCTGCCACTGATTTGATGATCCAACCAACAGTGGTCGAGTGGGGCAAGTTGAGGTGTTGGCGAAAGCGCAACTCAGTGGTTGGATCGACACGTAGCTGCTGACTTGGACAAGGCAGGTCATGGATCGACCGGAGTCGGAGAGCGTGAGTGCTGCCCTTGGCGGCCCACCCGGTCAAGCGCCGTGCTCACACAAGAAAGCCAGAGGGTGCCACACATTGTGCGAAACGTTGGAAGGGACAATTTTTTAAATTTTTAGGCTGCTTAGGTTCATCAGACCGGCATCGCCTTGTTGTGTTTTCATACACAAACCATGACCTTAGAGGAGGCATGCTGTGCTGGGTCGTGCACAACAACTAGGAGACGCCCAAGGCTCGCTTAATCATCGTCGAGGACTGTTCGTACATGAGGAATGTTACGCAAGTCGCTGGCATCACCCTACTCCCCGTAGTGTCGTGAGTGGGTCAGCGACACAAAATTGCAGCTTGCAGGCGCAAGCGGATGCGCCTGCAAGCGGATGGATGCGTCCATGTCGAAGCGACATACCGCAAGAGATAAGCAGGTAGACCTCGAAAAAAGCCAGTCACGCCTTGGTTTCTGTGTGTTCAAGAAGCAATGCCAACCCATCGTCGTTGAGCTCGAGGCACATGCAGTATGCCCACACCTCTCCCCGCATCTGGCCTGGCTACGTGCAGATCCACGTACTGAAGCACATGTTTGGCCACACTGAGAATCGACTTGCGTGTCGCTGTACCGCCAATTGTGGCCTGGCGCTGCTGTTGGCGCGCGCGCACCACCTAAACCAGCGCATCGCGTTTTGAGGTGGAGCTGCCTTGCCACTTATCCGCATTGACTCAAAGTGCCCCGTGGCACACTACCTGAAGAGGGTATGTCAGCGTTCCGGCAAACGTCTTGGAGAGCATGGCTCCCACCAAATACTCGGGGACAGTCTGTCAAGAACACCACACACACATACACATGCATACGAACATGAGCACAGGCACGCACAAGGTGCAGTGAACATTTCTTCACAGCCAGAAAGGAGATGAGCGAACACGGACCAGCTGGCCATCGTGAGCACGACCACGAAAGCCATTGACGCGGGTTTTGTAGCGCTCGTAGGCCATAAACTGAAAACCTCCATGGCTCGTGGCCAACATGCCAGGCCCAAAGCCCTGTGCTCAGCCAGGATATCAATGGTGAGACGGGCCCGAGGATTGAAGTGCCGAAACCGCACCCAGTTTGCTTCTATCGTGCATATTGAAGCGCCTTGGCATTGCAATAGGCGCATGTGGGACTCACCTTGTACAGGCCACGCACCCCCTCCTCCCGAAGAATAGTAGATAACGCCGCTGAGGAAGGCGGACGCAAGGGCATGGGTCAAGGCCTAGCTCAAACAGGTCCTGTTGCAAAAGGGCAGGCTTGGTTGTGCGCATGTGCGCCGCGAGTGTCACGTACAGATGAGCCCCGTGTACCGCTCCGGCCCGCGTGCATCCTGTACACACATGCGCGTCTTCACCACCCAGATGGGGTTGGTCATGATGAGCGTGGACATGCCGCCCAAGGTTCCGGCGGCTAGATGATGCAGATTTCCGAGGCGATCCGCCTCTACATGTGCTTGCATCATGCGCTTAAAGGCATTGTAGCTGGGTTGGCGAGCGAGGCATCAGCATGAGCAATGCAAGAGGATGGGCCACACAAGAGGCGCCTGTGCATATGCTGAGGCCTTGCATCATGCAAATCGCATGCCGTCTCAAACATTGAACTCACAAGAAAAAATAGCTGCCCCAAGAAGCGGCCGAGCCAACGGCGTTGGGGATGACGCCTTGATACAAGGCACGCCAACCCTCTTCCTGTGCAACAGTTCGAAGGCAGTGCCAAGTCCCACGATAGTATGGGCGCTGATTCTGTGCGGTGGCGCCTGCCTCAAGACGCTCAGCATCTTGCACCTGCAGGCGCACTTTGACCAGGTCGAGCGGGTGAACCACCAGTGGGGTGGTCACGCCCGCGAGCGTGCCGGCCAGCAAGTGAGCGCCGAGTTCGCGCTGCGACTGGTTTGACATTGTGCTTTCTTGCAACACAGATGCACGCAACGTCTAGAACCTGCCACTTGTGTCTCAGACCATGGCGCTATCGCCCTCGATAAGCAGTAGCTAGTCAACGCCAATGATAGAGCGAGGCTACAAGTCAAAGCAAGGAAAATCGACCGCCCCGCTGTGAGTGGTCTCTTGCTTGGCAGGTGCCAGTCCCCTTTCTACACAGACTCGAGCAGGTGGGGCGGGATCTGGCGCAAAGCCGCGACTGATCAACGGCCAAGCAAAAGGGGTCCACCATCCAGCATGGCACAAAAGTGAGCGTCGGTACGTGTGGCAGGCTCCGCGCCCTTGGCTGGATCACTCCAAGCCGGCACGTGGCCAGACTATCGAACTCTCATCGCCGAGCCGTCGCAAGCCCAAAACTACCCCCGCGACACGCCCGCAGCCAGCGACAACGTACAAAACAATCAGTCACTGCCCACCACTGCCGCGCACTCGCAGAAGCGGCCGCCAGCCAACTCGCAACGTCGTGGAGCCCACGTCTGCGACCGGAACCCTCGAGGACAGCAAGAGAGAGATAGAGAGAGATGAAATTGGTAGATAGAGAGAGAGTGAAAGCGCGCGCTCTAAAAATCCGTCTCTGCGACCCTCTGACAATTGTCACACTTTGGGTTTGCCCCTTCACATGTCAGAACGTCACGCGATCTCCATCGACGATCTGTTCTCTTCTCTCTTCTTCTCTCCCTCTCTCTCTTCTCTCTTCTCTCTCTTCTCTCTTCTCTCTCTTCTCTCTTCTCTCTTCTCTCTCTCTCTTCTCTCTTCTCTCTTCTCTCTTCTCTACTCTCTCTTCTCTACTCTCTCTTCTCTACTCTCTCTTCTCTACTCTCTACTCTCTTCTCTACTCTCTACTCTCTCTACTCTCTCTTCTCTACTCTACTCCCTCTTCTCTCTCTTCTCTCTCCCTCCCTCTCACCTCATCTCTCTCTCTCCCTCATCCCTCTTCTCTCTTCTCTCTCTTCTCTCTCATCTCTTCTTCTTCTCTATCATCTCTCTCATTTTCGTTTTGCGTGCATGTTGCCGTTGAGCTTGTCTCTCAAACGAAAGAGGAAAAATGGCAGCGCCATATCTGAATCTGGCTGCGGCTCCGACCGAGGATCATGAGGTATGCTGCGTACAATCGCACCGCTTTCACATATGCATGTGGGGACCAAGAAACCTGAACCACCTTGGCAAGGAGACCAGACTGCCTCTGTATGCATGTCACTGGTTTCCCCCCCACTCGAGTCTTTGAGTGGGGCAAGGGTCAACCTGGCCTTCCGCTGCTGCCTCTCTCTCCCTGCCCCTTCCCCTGCTGTGCGATGCTTCTTGCATCTGCCTTGGCACATGCTTGCTTGCAGCACCATGCCCGGCGTCGATGTTCTGCCATGGATTTGACGCCAACACACATCTGCCCACTCGATCTGTGGCCCAACTGCTGCTCACGTGCACCGGTACTCTTCCTGGATTCCTGCTGATCTTGCATGATCCGCAGCTCTACCAGCCCACGGCCACTGTCCGTGAGCAAGCTCATATCAAGTCCATCGAGCAGTACCACCAGATGTACGAGCAGAGTATTAACGACCCGGTGCGTGGCCCCTGGACCCCGTCCTTGTTTTGCTCTATGCACGTGCTGGCAGGATGAAATGACGTTTGATCACCAAAGTCCCGCTTCGGCACATTGCCGACCCAATGATGGCCTCGTTTTGCTCATGTGTCTCCGCGCGCACTCGTGACGTTTTGGCGAGGCTGATTTCAGGAAGCTTTTTGGACCCCGATTGCCAAGCAATTTCACTGGGAAGAGCCTTGGACTACGCTGCACGCCAGCAACTTTGATCGCAACGCCGGCCCGGTCAGCATCAAATGGTTTGATGGTAGGCAACAGTTCACTTACGACCCACTTTGGATTGCCGCCAACCCTTAGCCCGCTTTTAACTTAAAATTGGTACTGCTCAGACACATAAAACCGCACTTCGCCCCTTAAACCTGCCCGCTGTGTCGCAGGTGCCAAGACCAACATCTGCTATAACTGCTTGGACCGCCACGTTCTCAATGGACACGGCGATCGCGTGGCCTTCTTTTGGTTTGTTGTTCCCCGATCCTCGCGCGCCGACTGCTTGGAGCCTTTGGAGCGTGCCAGCTGATCAAGAGCATGCGTCGTCCGGGTCTGGTTTCAGGGAGGGCAATGAGCCTGCTGACGCCCGTACAGTGACGTACTCGCAGATGCTCGAGCGCGTCCAGCGCTTTGCCAACGTTTTGAAAGCCCTCGGTGCGAATACCTCCCCAAGCACGCCACCCGACCGTGGATTGTAGTGACCGCTTGCCACTCACACTTACCACCCATGACCTGCGGCTCCTATTGACGCCACCCGTTCCGCTAGGCATCAAGAAGGGCGATACTGTTGCCATTTACATGCCCATGATCGTAGACCTTGTGGTCGCCATGCTCGCCTGCGCCCGCATCGGCGCGCCTCATTCCATCATCGTACGCCACCCCAAGCTGCTCTTCGAAACAATATTCACACTTCTTCGTACTCATTTTGTCGTGGTCCTCTCTTCTCACTGTACCACGATCAATGTGCCGCTCGAATAGTTTGGTGGCTTCAGTGCCGAGGCACTCTCTGAGCGCATCATGGATGCTCGCAGCTCCGTTCTCGTCACTGCAGGTATGTGTCTCACCCTGTTTCCCATTCAAACTCAGGTTTTTACTTTGCCTCCTCTTCTTCTCCTTCTTCTTCTTCTTCTTTTTCTTTTCCCCCTTTGCCTATGCCCCCTAAATTTTCAGCGATGGTCTGTATTTTGTACTCTTGACTTTAGATGGCGCCTTCCGCGGCACCAAGTTTATTGACCTCAAGAGTATCGCGGACACAGCGATGGAAAAATGCAAAACTCGGTCTGTCAAGGCCAGCCGCATATATACACAAACGCATGCGCGCTTGTACATGCCCCTGATGTGGACCGCCGGTTACAATGGCGCTCTTGGTATCTTTATTTTGCAGCGGCTTTGAGGTTACACACTGCGTCGTCAGTCTCAACTCGGGTGATAAGGCGCCCCACTCTGTGAACATGGTGCAGGGTCGTGATCAATTTTTTCACGAACTGGAAGCCACTGGTCAGTCAGTACGCACCCATACTGCACGAAAAGCTCTACCCACGCACGCTCTTTGAAGACTGCTGACTCCTTACTCGCCCGCCACCCATCAATCAGCTGAACTCGAGTGCCCAGCTCTCTGGGTGGATGCCGAAGACATCTTGTTTCTGTTGTATACCAGGTTGGTGCCAACCTGCTCTTTGTCAAATATCCACCGTTCATCTTCTTTCGATGCTTCTCACTTGATCTGTTGGTTTCGTATCGTGACAGCGGCTCCACGGGTCGCCCCAAGGGCGTGGTGCACACCCACGGTGGCTACATGGTTTGGACGGCCACCACGTTTAAGTACACCTTTGACTACCATCCCTCGGACGTGTACTTTTGCACGGCTGATATTGGCTGGATCACAGGTCGGACGCTTTAGCCCGCTGTCATCCTCCGCCGCTCGTCTTAGTGGTGTGATAGTCTCGCGAATATCATGTCCGCCTTAACCTCCGTGCTGCTCCTACTGTGCTTTTTCAGGCCACTCCTACATTGCCTATGGCCCCTTGCTCAACTGCGCAACCAGGTCAGCAGAGCCGCTCCCCCAACTTGAGCCTTTGTTGCGGCTGTGCCTAATTTGATAGCTATCTTACCCTTTTGTTCAACAGCGTCATGTTTGAGGGCATCCCAACATATCCAGAGGCCGATCGATACTGGGCCATTGTCGAGAAGTACAAGGTCAACTCGTTCTACACAGGTTTGATCGCTTGACTGTACTTGGAGCTTTTGTTTCAGATTCTTCAACAGCTCGGGTCGCACGCCCATACTGACACGGCGATGCACTGCTCTTGGATATTGGCGCGATCACCCATCGGCACAGCACCCACGGCCATTCGATCCCTGCAGCGCTTCGGTGAAGAAATGCCCAAACGCCATGATCTGAGTAGCCTTCGCGTCCTGGGCTCTGTTGGCGAGCCCATCAACCCCGAGGCCTGGATCTGGTACCATGACGGTGAGACTCGACAGACAGGTTCTGTCACGGCCCTCGTCTTCTTTTTTGAAATTATTTCTCACGATTGTGTTTGCATGGGGGACATGTGGCACAGTCATCGGCAACAAGCGCGCCTCAGTCGTGGACACTTACTGGCAGACGGAGACGGGAGGTCATGTCATCACCCCGCTCCCAGGCTGCACCCCCATGAAGCCGGGATCTGCGGTATGCTGAGCATTCATGCCATAGACTTGTTTCCTGATGACTTGCACTCATTACCCTTTACCATCGACATAGAGCCTGCCCATGTTTGGCATTGTGCCTGCTATCCTCGACAAAGCCGGTGAAGAACTGTCAGGCAAGGCTGAAGGCTATTTGGTGATCAAGCAGTCATGGCCTGGCCAAGTATGTATGCATGTGCCGTCCCATGTTACCAGGATCAATCGTCGTCATTCCTTGTGGATGACTGGGCTTATTTGTCTTAGATGCGCACGGTTTTTGGCAACCACGAGCGTTTTGAGCTGACTTATTTCAGCCAATTCAGCGGTGCTTACTGCACGGGCGATGGTACGTAGCCCTGTCCATAACATTTTCCGATCAAGCCGCTGCTCCCACTCACCTACCCTCTTTGCAGGTGCTCACCGCGACGAGCATGGGTACAGCTGGATCACTGGTCGCACGGACGACGTTATCACGGTTTGTTGGCATCGGCTTGCCACTACGGCCCTTAGGCCAAATGACCTTGCTTGCTTAAAAATAGAAATTCCTTCCATCCCACCCCCTGCGCTTTTGATTTTTATTTTTATTTTTTACATTTTTTATTGCTCGCGCAGGTCTCTGGCCACCGCATGGGCACAGCTGAGCTGGAGAGTGCCATGACCACTCATCCCGATGTCGCTGAATCCGCCATTGTTGGCGTTCCTCATGAGATCAAGGTTGGACACGGATGGTTGCTTAGGCATGATCATCCGAGCTGGATCCGCCTTCATAATCTGTAAATGCGACTTGCATGGTCCGTCAGGGTGAGGGCATTCATGCCTACGTGATCACCAATCCTGGAGTCGAGACAGATGTTAGCAAAGAGGTGTGTGCTCGGGCCGCCAATTCAAGCAGCTCCCTCCACCGCTTCTGGCACGAACCTTGCCTTGCACTCTTTGCGCTTTTGACGCTCTTCTCAATACTCTTGCTTTCTGTAGAAGGAGCTGAAGATGCACATCCGCCAGGAGATTGGCGCCTTCGCCACACCTGACGTTATTCACTTTACTTCGGGCTTGCCAAAGACTCGCTCGGGTAGGTCCCATGCCCAACTCTGCTCTTCGAGTAACCCAGGCCACTCCGCCTCGGGACGGTCTAATTTTGCAAAGACCGCCTCTGACGACCATCCTGTCGCACCACGCAGGCAAGATTATGCGCCGCATTTTGCGCAAAATTGCACATTATGAAGAAGATTCGCTCGGCGATATCTCGACGCTTGCCGACCCCTCTGTTGTTCAGGAACTCATCGACAGCCGACCCAAGCTCCAGTAATTAAATGTGGCCTTCCGATAGTCTGCCTTGCTTAAAAGTCACATCTGCGTCAAAATTGATTTGATATTAATTCACACATGTCAAGTATTTTTTTTTTTTTTTTTTCCCAATTTCTCCTTTTCTTTTTCTTTCCTAATTTTGCCTCGTTCTAAGCCTTCCTCGTGGCTCTTATCGACTTGAATGCCGCCATTGTTATCGACGCTCCATGTGTAAACCTTAAAGTCCCAGGATTGTTTATTCTGATATTCTGATTGAGAGCTTGAGAACGTCTACACATTTTCCAAACAAACATGCAAACCCACAATATAACCTTCGATGTTTGAAGATATGTATCCGACAGGTTACAACTTTGCTTTCCCAATGATGCGTGTCATGACGTTTTGCAACAACCGTCGCACATATTCAACCAGTGAAAGTGTCGGAAATGGATTCACGTCTCTAAGCTACGCATAAATATGCTCGAATAAACAGCATGGATAACATATTAATCAGGTCGTTAGCACGAGTAGGCCCAATCCTGGAGCTATTTCAACTTATCAGGACATGCCTTCAGGCATGAAGAAGGCCTCTGAATGAGGCCAGGGCATTTCAATAAAGGGTGGCAAGGCCTCAAAGTAAATGCGTACGCGACGATGGCGTGCCCGCACGCCCAAAATCTAAACGCATCAGACAAACAGTCATGCATGTGCATGCATGAGTAGGTCCTCAACCCCGTTTGTCACATACACACAGCTAATGTCTCCTATCGACACATTCCTGCTTTCGATTGCTCCCCAGGCTCACCTTGTCCCGCGTAATGTTGCTGGCCGTAGAAAAGCTCACTTCCTATGCACACAGAAAGACAAGACCGCATGAGACACGCACCAAGCGGCCCTGAGAGCTCAAGCACGTCAAGCTGTGACACTGACTGTGAGACTATGACAGCGTAGCGTGAGGTCCACGGCTGCGTTAGTGAGCGCAGCCAATCCAAAAAGGTGCAGCGTCTGCAACGCCGTGCAACCAGCCGTCAGGCGCTGAACAGCAGCGTCGCCAACGCGTCGGCAGTCTGCCAAACTCAGCCACTTCAATCGAGGGCAACCATATGCCAACTGCTGGAAGCAATGGCTTGTGATCTAGAACGCAGCGAGCGGTGCTTTCAACTGTATGCCCGGGACACCGGCGACGACAATATGGTTTGGGTGTGCGGTCAAGCCGGTTCTAAACACAGCATTTTCACCGACCTGTGAGAGTCCTGTCAAGGCGAGGCCACGCAGGCGCGGGCATGCTTGCCCCACGGCCTCAATGCCTAAATCAGTTACTCCTTGACAATCAGTGAGATCCAACCACTCGAGTTGATCCACGCCATGAAGCTGTGTCAAACCAGAGCGCAATGAGCCAAGCATTGCATCTCGTGCACGCGGTGTGCTTCCCACTGCGCGCCAAATTCATTCACTGCGACCCTGGGCGGGGATGTACCTGAATGGCTTGAAGCGCGCCATCTCCCACATGAAAGCAGCCTGAATTCACGGGTCCACGAGCACGTGAGAGCTGGCACCCCCCAAAAAAGGACACGATGACCAATATCTTTGTTGTCCTGGTGCGGCAGCATTGCAGCGTACCTTGGAGGGAGAGGCTGCGCAGTTTGGGCATGTTCTGCATGGCAACTACCACACCACCATCCGAGATGGTGGTGCATCCGCTCAAATCAAGCGACACTACGCGCGTGCACCCGCGCGCAAAGTGTCGCAGACCTGACCAATTAGAGTGGTAACACAAGATCAGGGCGTGCCATGGGGATCTACTAGGACACAAAGTTTTGCCTCTGAAAAACATGCGCCTGACCTGTATCTGTGAGGCGCAGCAAGTTGCGAAGCACGACATCCCGGAGTGACAAGGGTGCCGCGGCTGCCTGAGCCACATTGCGAACACCCACGTCACCAATCAAGAGGTTGTCTAATCACCCAACGAGAGAAGGTGAGTACGTCGTTGCAAGAGAGCTTTGCAATGGCAGCGCTTGCTCTTGACCACGTACCGGAAAGATCGAGGCTTTCGAGCGCATGCGAGCCCAATGCCAGGCCAATCGAGTCTTTGACCTTGTCGCATCTCGAGAGCACGATACGGCGCAGTGACGGGACATGACACAAGGCTGCCACGCCCTGCGCCGTCACGACGGGATTTTCAGTAAGCTCAAATTCGTGGAGAGATTTGGAGCTGGCTCCAAGCGCCGTCAAGCCAGCATCCGTGATGCCCTCGCAGCACTGCAGTCTAACGAAAGAAGTGTCGAGTTGAAAAACACCAATCAAAAGTCAAGCGCAAAAAAGTGTGATGCACCCGATTCAAATGTCGGAGAAACGAGGGGTCGAGCACATGGAAACAGAGAGAGAGCGCCGTACCCAAGGCGTTCCAAGTGATGGCAGTTCTCAGCAATGGCGAATATTCCTGCCACGCAGTGCAAGGCCATCGTTGAGTTTTGTCGGTTGTTATGAACCAGGGCGATGTACAAGCCAAGTGTAAACACGACAAGGCTTTATGCGATCGGTAAGGCAGGTGCAGGCCTGACCCTTGTCAGAGAGGCTTGGCAGGTCATTCAAGACCAAGGTCGTCAGGACTGGACAATTTTCGACCACGGCCACGATGCCATCGTCTGTTATCGAGGCGCAACTGCTCAGGTTGAACCAAAACAGGTTGCCCGCCGAATTACCCTGGCTGAGCTCGCGCAGGCCGCGATCCGTGAGGTTGCTGCAGCCCGCAAGGCTCAAGTAGGAAAGGCCAAAGCAGAAGCGGGCAATGAATCTAGTACATAGCGAGAGAGCACCGACGTGTCATTTCGTTAAAAAGATGCCAGTCGGCTACGAGCAGTAAAGCAAATGAGCAAGAGCAAAAAGGCGTACTGCAAGGTTAGATCCGTGACGCTGCAGTTGGTGAGATTGAGGTAGACCAGCCCTGGACATCCTTCCACCAGAGCTCGCACGCCGTCATCCTACGCGCGCAGAACGCAAGAGATGATGAAGGAGCTACAAGACGGTGGCAAAATTCGGCATGACCAACGTACCCGCACGTTCCGACAGTTGGACAAATTGATGTCTTGAAGATTGCGGCACTGTGGCACAACCGCCGGTAAAGCATGAGGCCAATTGAGTCATGTTAGCCGCTAATGCCTTTCTTGAGATAAGTTTGCGTGAGTCTGCGTACCTGTCCAATAGACTGGAGTACGCGGTTGCTAATTTGGCTGCAATTGTGCAGATTGATCGTATTGACAAAGGGTCGAAAGTTGGTGACCAGCCGGTGGACGGCAGCATCTGTTGTGCTGCACACACACAACGTAGCACAAAAACAGCGTGAAAGCCTGTCCAAAAACAACTCAGTCTCAAACGCGAGCAGACGCCACCGCCGCCATGTGGTGACACGCGCTAACCTTTGATAGAGTTCGCAGAAAGGAAGGCGCTCCCAAAGCGTAGGATCTTGTGCAACCTCGCGCCAGGCACGACAGACTTGCATGCAAGCCAGTCTGGAGCGTAGATCAAGGTTGCGTAAAATCTGGCATGGGTGACAACGCCAGTCATGAGAGTTCATGTCCATGAGATGCAACAATCTTTGACGTTCTTCCCCAAGACGAGAGCGTGCTAGCAAGCACGCACCTTCAGGCGCACGGCAATGTTGAGCATGGAGAAAAGATCCGTTTGTTGAACCATGCCATCCGAAACGATGGCGTTGTCCTGAATGACCTTCTGCTCACAAACACACAAACTGCATTAGTGTCCGCGGGTTTGACGAAGGTGCATGTGGCCGAACTGACCTCAAAGTAAGCAGCAGTTTCCTTGGCTTGTTTGGTAAAGCTGCGCCATGCGATAAAGACGGTCTATGCAAGCACAATCCCCCCCATGACAGAGCAAGTTGAGAATCATCTCGATCAGCACTCGCGTGTCTCGACCAAACGCAGACATAAATGATACTCAAAATCAAACAGAAGAAGAAGAAGAAGAAGAAGAAGAAGAAGAAGAAGAAGAAGAAGAAGAAGAAGAAGAAGAAGAAGAAGAAGAAGAAGAAGAAGAAGAAGAAGAAGAAGAAGAAGAAGAAGAAGAAGAAGAAGAAGAATGGTGGGCGTGATTGGGTGCCCACCACGAGAGGGGGAAGCCTACGCTCTCACCTTGACCAAGTTGCCGCGTTGCTTGCCTCGCATGCGAAAGATGACCTCACGACGCTTTTCGTTGATATCAAGCCGGTGTTGAACAAGCGGCTGAAAGTACTTGCGAGTGATGACACCATGGTAGTGCTCCAGGGCTAGATCCATCTTGCGAAGAAGCTCAAGTTTGAGGCGCTTGTGATTTCGGTACCACGCAAACCACATCTTAATGCAGGGTTGTAGAATGCGCTTGCGATTTGCTCGGTAGGCCAGCTTGTACATTTCCGGAGTCGGTCGATCATCCTCGTCTTCTGGCTTAAACATCCAGTACGCCAACACCCGGCGTGGCGGTCGCTTTTCAGGATCGACTAGCATGTCCCTGCAATACAGTCAAGGCATTGAGACGCGATGAAAATATTGGCTTCTGGGATGGAGTTGAACTGATGGTTCCGAGGCGAGCATTGACCACAAGGGTGCCACATAGCGGCAAGGGCGCTATAGGGCTTACCAAGTGATGGCATCATCGCGAGAGTGCATGTGCTCAACCTGATCCAGCAAGAAGGATAAAATATCATCTGGGCGCTCAATGGCAGCTGCTGTCACGAGAGCCTGGAGGTATCCGGGAGAAGGGTGCAGGGAGCGCGGTTGTGCAAGGCAACAGACATGTCAGCCGAGAACTCATTGTGGTCAAGGTCAAGGGCCAGCGGCGTGTCGATCCCACTTGTGGAGGTCAACACTTGAGCAGCAAGCATACCTCGATAATGTGGCGA
Source organism: Monosiga brevicollis MX1 (assembly GCF_000002865.3). Taxonomy (NCBI): domain Eukaryota; class Choanoflagellata; order Craspedida; family Salpingoecidae; genus Monosiga; species Monosiga brevicollis. The sequence goes on along the minus strand of NW_001865041.1, from coordinate 1,589,800 downwards.
ACATTGTGCTGTTGTAGATATACGGCAAATTGTTTGTCTTGCGCATCGCGCCGGGCCATGCGAGAGAGCAAGAGCTGACCAGGCTTGGCTTCGTTCTGCAGGACAAGCATTGGGCCGGAGGTGAAGGGAAGTGGATGGGTGGGCCATACCTGGAAGGGCTAGCTGCCATCGGGTCCGAGGGACGCACCTCATCCAACGGTTCCACTTGCGCAACGACAGGCGAAGATGTATTGAGACTGATCTTTGCAGGAATGGATGTGGAGCGCGGACGGTTCTGCATTCGAGCCAGAGTCACGGGGGTTTGAGCGACATGTGTTGGTGGGGTCAAGGCAGCGCTGGGTGAGGCGGCGCGTGAGCCACCCTGAATCATGGGCATCTGGGCCAGTACGTTGGGTTTGGGCTCGGAGATGGCGGGGAGGCTGGGTCGACGGCCGGCCGGGTCGGTGTCCGGTTCACTGTCATAGCTGTCATGGGTGTCGATTGGGTGGAGGCGTCGAGGCATGCCGGATTCAGAAGAGATTGAGGCGCTGCGAGAGATAAGCCGCTTGGGAGATGAAAGGCGATCCAGGCCGATTCGTGATACCAGACCACTGCCCGGGCGGGGTGTGATTGCGGCACTGGTGGGGCGCATGCGGCCCATAGTGGTGCCCGGGCGGGTCAGGGAGGCTGAGGGGACGGGGAGCATGTTTTCAGCATCCGCTGGTCCAGCACTGTTGACACGTCCCCGGCGAGCAGAGCCCGCGGAACCCAGGCGAGGCAGTGCGGAGCTGGGCCGACTTGGGTTTAGCCAGCTCGGCGGCGCATTGCTAGGCTTCGGCGGCTTGAAAACCGACGTTTTCTCGGACGCCATCGTCCCGGGGTGTTTATTGCGCTCCTAACCGGCACATCAGCATCGTTCCTGCCCGGGTGGCCGGTTGTGTTATGACCTGATTGTTGACTGCGACCCGGCCACCACGAAAGAGGTGTACGGTTGTCGCAGATAGAGGTGAAACGTTGCCTTATGCTGATAGCAGTTGGCAGCACTGGACAGTCAGGGCCAGGTCCAGCCTGCTCCTCGTGTGATCGTCGATATCGTAAACCTGCATGCGCTGCCAAAAGGCTGACCGAGCAACACTGGTATTAGAGCACCAACACAAACCGGCAACATCGAATAAACTCGCCATCTAAAGTAAATGTGTGTGTGCGGTTGGGAGGGATATTTGAGATAGTGTACCGGTTGATACACTTTGACCCGGCAAATGAGAGAGAGAGAGAGAGAGAGAGAGAGAGAGAGAGAGAGAGAGAGAGATTCAGAGAGAGAGAGAGTGTGTGTAAGAGAGAGAGAGAGAGAGAGAGAGAGAGATCGTTTGAAAGCGAACGACTGACGTGTACGTGTGCTACCTTTCAATTTCTCTCTCTGTTTTGTGTGTGTAGAGTCAGTGACGGAGCTTTTTTCGGAACTGGAAACGGCAGCGTGTGCTCAGTGAAGGAGCGACTTTGGTGCGTTTATACCCGGTGCGTGTGAGGCGTGAGGATGCGAGGGTTCGCGGCACATTGGCTAGTGTGCATGTTTTTACTTTGCGGTGGATGTCAAAGTCTCCGCTGCTGGTTTCTGCGGCTCAAAAACGCACCCTGCTTGTTTTGGTCTTGTGGCTGTCGGCCGGGATGGGCTTGGTCTAATTTCGTCTGGTAAAAAGGGCCCCGACTCGCTGCATCGCGGTGCCTCACGTGTGCGGGTGGTCTTGGTGGTGGGGCCTTTTGGTGCGCTTGGCGCTGTCATTCTTTGCAGACCTTTACTGGCCTATCGTCAAGTGTCCACATTGACCGGGTCAATTCGACTCCAAGTTTTGGTGTTGGCGTGGTCTCGCAACCTTGCACACCACCGGCATAATGGTGACGTTTAAAGAGCAGCTTGATGCGGCCACCTCCGAAAATTTGTTGGAGATGAGCTTGTCGGAAAACTTGCGGGTGATTGACATGATCAAAGCCAATGCTGTTGCGTGCGTAACTTCCTTCTTCTCCCCTTGACCAAGTTTCAGCGGCTCGACTTGTGCTCGTCACATCGCAGCGAGCGTGGTCACCCTTCTGTCGCGCCATGCTCATGCCGCTTCGGGTTTGTAACTGTAACATTGCATGCCACCGTTTATGCCTCGCCTCAGCTCTCGCAGTGGCTCAAGCGAACAGGATGCCGTCAAGCTGATCCGCAAGCGGCTGCAACATGCCAACCCCAATGTCCAGCTCCGGACGCTCGAGGTGAGCGTCTGCCTTTGTCCCTTGGATGCTGCACCTTAACTTTACCAACGTGTCCGCCATTCCTTTTGCTTTCTGTGCGGCTGGAATGACGTTGGGTGCTTTGAACCAGCTACTTGAAATGGTCGTCAAGAACTGCGGCGCTGGTGCGCAAGGTGAAGTGGCAACTGAGGCATGCATGAAAGAAATGCAACAACTCATCAAGGTTCGCCGTCGCATGTTTATGGACCTTGGCTGCTCGCTCTGATCTTGCCCTTGAATTTGGAAACAAAGCATGGCCTCGTTCCAGCTCATCCATCGATGCGTACGTCAATGCCAGGCGGATAATACAGAAGTTCGCCTTAAAGCGCTGGAGATGATTCAAATTTGGGCCGAGGCCTTCAAGCGCGAGCCTGCCTATCGCTGCGTCGTTGAGGTCTACAACAACCTCAAAGCACAGGGCTGGCCGTTTCCAGAGCTTGACCCTCTGGTATGGCTATCAGATCACCCCAGCGGGCCTGCGAAGCCTCTCTTTGCTGCTGTGTATCCCTTCATTTTTGCCCACATCAGGTTGTCTGTGGCTACCTCCGTTAGCTGACGGTCTTATCATTTCCATGGTGCCCTTGCCTGCTGCCGTGATCCTGGCGTCTAGGGGGAAGCCATGTTTGTGGCCGAACGTCCGCCCGAGTGGAAAGATGATACCAAATGTTTTGGCTGTCGTCGGCCTTTCACAACCTTGCTCCGCAAACATCACTGCCGGAATTGTGGTCAGATCTTCTGTCACAAGTGCTCGTCCAAGGTGAGTTGAATTTCGGGCCTGGTGTTTTTGTCTACATTGTGCTCCTTTCTTATTTGCCTTGACCTATGCCACTTGTGCTTCTCTGGCACGCTGATACCCAATGTGCCACGCCCTTGTCATGTTTTTTTTTTGTGCTGGTCTACGGCAGGAGGCCACCTTACCTGCTTTTGGCATTGAGAAAAAAGTTCGCGTCTGCGACATTTGCTTTGACAACATTGCCAAGGGCATCACCGGTCCTCCGGCACATGCCAAGCAAGGCAACGGTGCATCAGCCTATGGCAGCAGTGCGGACACAGCCAACCTCTCGGACCTTGAGCTCATGCAGCGGCTTGCTGCTCAGAATCAAGTGAGCTGATCCTCACCTACCTTTGATTGATGTTCAACTGCGCGAGTAAGCTCATTGTACGTGCTTGGCGCATTAGAATTTGAGCCCCGAAGAGGAGGTGCGCCTGGCCCTAGCTGCCGGGACCATTGACGACAAGCCTCCTGCAGACGCCATGCGCAACAGATCAGCTGCAGAAGAGACCAAGCGTCGTGTGCGTAATCACACGCTCTTACAAGCTGCTGTGTTTTCGAATCTTACACCAGGCTCTGAATGTATTTGTTGCTTTCGGGATAGGAGGATGAGGAGCTACAACTGGCCCTGGCTTTGTCCCTGAGTGAAGCTGAATCGGTGCGTGCACACCACACCATGCCAAGCCCCCCTTGATGCCCTATTCAGTGGCATCAGCACCCCGCACATGCTTGAAATGTCATTGCTCATCAGGCCATTGTGTTGTTTGCCGCTCGCAGCAACGACCACAAGTGCGCTCTCAAGGCTCTTCAAGCCGTCCCCAGACCAGCCGAGCTCCACAGGCTGAGCCATCAGCGCCGGTGTATGATCACGTCAGCGTGGCTGACTCGGTGGACTCTGATCCAATGGCCATGTACGTGGCTCGGGCCAAAGCTAAGCGTACTGAAATCAACACTACCAAGAAAAATGATGCCATGCACCAGGTGCAATCGGCCCAGGAGCTCGCCCGTGAGCAACCAGCTGGTGTGTTGATGCTGGAGGATCGTTGCATTGTGCTTTTGATTCTTTTCAGTCACCGAGCGAGATGTTGGCGAGCTTGTTGTGGTGAACACGCTCCGCAGCCGGCGCCTCAAACTCTCTTCCGTGGTTAATGGGTGCAGGAACGGCGTCAGACAAGATGGCGCGAGCTCGCCAAAGCGTCTCAGAGGCAAATGATGCAGCACTCTTTGTTGAGCGTAAGATGGCTGGCCTTGCTCACACCTTGCTCTTTTGCATAGCTCTGCTTGGTTTCTGGGTACTGATCCTTGGTCTGCTGGCATGCCTTAGATGATGCTTTCATGGATGGCTTTGGTCAGTTGATGCAAAAGCTCGAAGATAAGCTACGCCGTGCCATGTCCAAAGGTGGCGGTGTGGCCGGCGACTCCCTGGCACAGAATCTGCACCGGCAGCTAGGGGAGGCGCATGCCGAGTTGCTCTCGCGCATGGACACGCTTGAGGATGAACGTGATGGCTTCTTAAGTCTTTATGTGCGTCGTGTTGGAAGCATGTCTGGCCCAGCTCTTTCTCGAATCATGTTGATTGTCATCGCAACTTCTGCTGACGATTGCATGGCTTTTCTGTGTTGGCATCTCACCTGTTCTTATGGGTCGGCTGGGTCCAGGAGCTGCATGAGCGCAACGGCGACTCACGGCGCCAGCTGAACGAGCAAAACCGTCTCCTGCACGAGCGTGTGCAGCGGCAGCTACGCGAGCAGGAAGCTTATGACCGCATGATGATGGAGCAAAAGATGCAGGTATGTCCACCGCGACCTTGCTGAGCTTGTTACATGTGGCCAATTATCATTGCTCGCCGTCTTCTTCTTTCCTTGGCTCGGGTGGTGGGGCATGCTCGAACAAGGGCTTCCGGCTGTTTGTTCATTCACGGGTGTTGTATTCTTGTAGCTGCTTGAGGCACAGAAGCGGGATCAAGAGATGCAAAAGATGCATCTGCATCAGCAACGCGTACAAGAATATGAACGCCAGGTATTGGAGCGCGTGCATGCTCTATGTTGGAAGCTTGGATGCGTGGAAGCTCGACAGCTCATTCGACTTGGCATGTCATGTAGCGGGTGGAGCAAGAAAAGGCTTTGGCAGCCAAACAGCAGCACTTTCAAATGATGCTGGGCGCAGAGGTGGGTTGAGCTTTCTCAGCTGTATCGCTGACGCCATCATTTTTTTTTCTTTTCTTTTTCAAACCATATCCATGCTTTCTCATCTTCCCTTGATTTTGTTTTGATTTTTATTTTCAGGGGGGCGGTGTACTACCGGGTTCAAGTCCCAATCAGTATGGGTCTGGCTTTGCAGGGCACCCACAAGGCATGCCTCCATCTCAGCAGTCCGCGGGTGCCTACCCGTCAGTTTCTGCAGCGGCACAGCAGGGCGGTGCACTTATGCCTCCCCACGGTTCAATTGGGGGTTATGGTGGCCCACAGTCAGTGCCACCGCAACCACACACAAGCCAGCCGCCGCAACATGGTCATTACCAGCAGTACCAGCCTCAGCCTCAGCAGCTGCCTCCGCAGCAGCATCAGCAACAACATCCGCATCAGCAACCTCAGCAGCCACAACAGCCTCAGCAGCCTCAGCAGCCTCAGCAGCCTCAGCAGCCTCAGCACCAGCATCATCAACATCATCAGCAACAGCCATCAAGCATGGGTGGCATGCAGTACGCTGCCCCGGGACCAATGCCACCGCAAGGATATGGCGCACCTGCTGGCCAGCCACACTATCAAGGCTATGGGCAGCCCCAGCACCCACATCATCATCATCATCAGCAGCAACAGCCTGTCCAGCAGCCGCCTCAGCCTCACCAAGGTTACCCGCCTCAACCTGGTCATGGTGCTGGAACGCCCGGCGGACCGCCGGGTCAGACTGAGGAGGCGCCGCTCATTGAGCTGTAGTCGTGTACTCGACTCGTCGACGTTGTTTATGGCGTCAGAATGTTTGAGTCTGTGTCCAGGTTTATTGGTCTAATTGAGCCAATTGGGCGCAAGCTCATTGGGTGCTTTCCACGTCTGCCGCCTTTCTTCAAAGCAATCTATGCCTCAAAAAGCAATTTTGATCTGATGTTGATTTTGCTTTTCACAACATGTTTTGTCACAAATCCAAAAATTCGTGTGAGATTTTGGTGAGTGAGTGTTTGTGTGTGTACTTCGGAGCCTTGCAAATCCGTGATGTCTCCCACCCTCGTTCCATTGTTCTGTTGAGTCAGGTCGGTGAAGAAGCGGCGAGCCGAAGGCGAGTGTCAGGGCGGGAGAAAGGTGCGGCAAAAGCCGCGTGAATCAGTGGCTTGTGCGTGTCTCTCTGTGTGCACGATATTCATAGGGGTTGGTTGACCATCTTTTAGGATGATGGCCATGAGAGCCTGCTTGCCCTCGACGGCCCTGACGGGGTGGTGCACCGTCCTGTTCGTGGTGCTGTTGCCCACTCCTCTCCTGCCAGCCTGTGCGGGCGCTGATGTAGCAGAGACTCCCTCCATGACCGTTGATGATGGCAACTTGCTCTTCACGCTCGATGCGACCAAGGTAGGAGTGCGCAGCTCACGCTTACGGCAATGGGTGCGCAGGTGCCAAACTTCCTCATGCTTTGCCGGGGAATGGCAGGGTCTCCTGGTTGAGCAAGGACAAGCTACAGTGGATATCCTGGCCGCTTTGTCGGCTTTGCAAACCTCGCTCGCGGATGCACATGCCACCATTGCAACTCTCAATCAAACCTGCATGGATCTGCAAATGGTGGGTCTTTCCTGTGCGACCTTGTAGCCCGGCCTAGTTTGGCCAATGTATTTGCGTCTTCAGGCGCTCCTCATTGATTCTTGTTGGTTTGAATTTACTTTGCATTTGGAAATAGGAACTTGAGGCCACTCGCACTGCTCTAGATGCAAACATCTCAGCCGTCGCGCTGGACGTGGCCCAACTTGCACAAAACTCCAGCCTTGAGCTGGCTCAAAAGGTCCGTGCACCGTGTTCATTTTGGCTCTTGTGACTGTGACTTCCACGCGCAGCCTCGCGGTTCCTAAACTTGCTCTCGGCTCAATCGATCGGGCAAATTCCCCCTGTACGCACAAGCACAGGCGAGTGTTACTGACGTTGGCGTGGCGCTAGCAAGTGCTGTTGATTCAATGCGTGACTATGCCAATGAAGTGGGCACGGGTAAGAAATGGGTTGCTGCCAGGGCTTGTAGATTTTCTTTGGTACATCGATTATCCAATGGTCTGCCAACTAGGCGTGTAATGCCTTCACATTACTTTCGACTTGTGCATGTTACTCATTTGTTGATATCGGTGCAGCGACGGGCGCAGAGGCGGCAGCAGCCCGTCTGGCGTTGGTTAATGCCTCTGCCTTTGCTTCGTACCAACATGAAGTGGCCGAGTTGGTGACCACCCTCGTAACTAAAACTTCTCTAGCATCTACCGTGGATGCTGTGCTGGAAGAGACTTCCAGCCTTCTTGATCGCGAGCTTACCTACGTGTACGGCAACATGTCGTTGATCAACGGTTCGCTGACCGGATTCACCTTTAACACCCATGCAGATGAGATCCTCAGGTGAGAAGTCCTACGTGTTGCGCTCAATTGGGACCAGAGATGGCTGACTCTTGCCATCGTCTCGGTAATGCACATCAAACCATGTTGATCTGATGCCATTGCGGCTCTCCTTGTCCACGCTGCCCAATGGTGAACTAGCTGCTTTTCATCGGGACTTGTCTACGATGCTGACACGAAGCGTTGCGTGCCCACGTACGTGCATAATGGCTGCGCTACCAGCGGGCCTTCTATTCCTCATCTGATGCCAGGCGGCTGTGCCGACACCAACTTCAACGACACGTGCACGGTATGATCTCTGGACGTATCGCTGAGGACGCTGGCAGCTGTGTCTGCTCTCATCAAGCGTCTTGTGCTCCCTGATGCAGCTGGCGTGCGCAGACAACTACTCGCCAGAGCTTTCAGCCACGTATGTGTGCAATGAATTTGCAGAATGGGTGCCCGTTGAGGGCCAGCCCCTAGTGTGCGCCGATTCAGATGAGTGCGCGGCAGGCGCCACCTGCCCGCATCTGGCCACCTGTGTCAACCTGGAAGGCTCGTATGAATGCCGCTGTCCTTCAGGGAATTTCTCCATCGATCCCAGCGCCGAAGCCTGCTATGGCCTCTTCATGCGCTTCTTGGATCAACCGGAAAAGATGTTGTTCGACTTTACCTCCAACTGTCAGAAGTTGGAGCAGGACGTGCCTGAGAGCATTCCGGCAGATGCCGTGGCAGTCCTTGCCTCGCTTTCAATGTACAACTCAGTGGGCAATGATCATTGCGTCTATGCCATCGGTCGTGACAATGATGTGTCTTGCAGTAACTACGACAACGCCGTCTACACTTCCAACACCTATCTCAATGATATTCTTCAAACTCAAAACGGCGACGACGGAGGTGCGTCCAATTCATGCCTGACATGGAATATCAATGCCTCCTGTTGTACTTGTTGATTCATCTTTGCCTGTGTGCTTGATATTCCTTCCCGATAGGACCACAGGGTGATGGAATGTCGGTGGGCACCACCGTCATCCCACTCTCTGATCGAACCATCAAAGGCATTATTGGTGGCATGACCCAAGGCGTCAATTATCTCACAGTCTACATCTATGGTTACTTGACGGGGGCTGGGGAATCCACCCTTTTAACTGTCAACCAAGTGCATAATCTGCGAGCCACATCGAATCGTGGTTTCACGGCCTACGATCTGAAGCCCTCGTATTTGCCGGCAGCGGGTGTAGCCGGTGTCTTAACGACGTGGACTACCTTTGTGTCAAATCGCAACGATCACTTCAACATGGCCTTTGGTCGCGCCAATGGCAATACTGAACTCAACTGGGACAATGGCCCCTACAATTCGGGGACTCAGTACTGGGGCGACGCAGTCACTACGAATGAGGGCGACGACTCGGCTGGTGAAGCCTTTTACGGCTGGAGCTCATTCATGGTGCGTCCGATTTGCTGCAGCCGCCCTCTCTGGTAGATGTGACGTGGGCTTGGTACGCCATGGTCATGTCCCTCCTGTGTGTCGACAGATGACGGGTTCGCTGGCAGATGGCACCATCAAAGTGGAAGCCGGGATGGGAGCCAACAGTGACAACCCAACGGTGTACCTGGTGCTTCAGGTGTTTGGGTATATCCCTTCAGCCCCCTTCACTAACATTGTGTATCTGGACCTGTCAGCAACACGTACCATGAAGTTTTCCGCCACCGCCCGGACCGTGCAAACAGGCATCATTCCGCCTCCCGCTACAGGTGTGCTGCTTGGCTGTTGGAGAGATGCTGTTGGAGCTCACGAGATGCTCAATTCGGGGTCAGGCTTGAGCAGTGTAGAGCTAGCCATCTAACATCTACTCAATGTTTTCGTTTGAACCTTGATCCAGGTGTGCCAGCTGGCGCCAAGGCCCTCATCACAACTATTTATACGTATGAGCCTACATCCTCCTCGGATCACGTGGTGCACACATTTGGCCGTGACGTACGTCCGGATCTGAGCGTGTGCCAGGCGAAGGGCCGTCAGCTGTTGACTGTCATCCAGTTGTTTAGGGCTAATGGGGCCAAGCAACGTTGCTCACGTTGCGGGTGTCGCCTCACTGCAATGCGTGTGTAGGCAACTCACACTGCCGCAATCACCAAGAACGGCATTCGCGATACGAACGTGTATTTCAACGACGTGCAAATCTCCCATGATGTCCGTCGTTCAGGGCTTTCTTACACTGCGCCAGCTTGAGACATGAAGGCTGCGGCTAGCAACATGGTCTTGGTGATAGTAAGGGATATGGGGACTATCTTTATGTTATTGCCATTCATTTCGCTCTTCGTGACGTTGTGTAGGGCGGTAGCGCCGGATCCAGGTGGTTTTATGGCCACTGGCATGGTACCCAAATCATACCCTTGAAGCCAGATGGCAGTTTTGATGCCGTGTTCTGCGATAGCGAGTCGACGCCCGGTTCTCCTCACTACATCACCATGGCCGTGGTGGGCTATGTGGCCGCATAGCTCCGCGACTTCCCGAACCCTAAGTTAGCTCTTGTTTTCCTAGTTGACGAATCGAAAGTGTGAGCAAAACTACACTCATTTGTTGCAAAGATACGCAAAAGGATGACGTATTGCTTCATTTTCCGCGCTCGCTCGGTTTCTCTCTTTTTTGCTCCGAAAAGCAAAACCGAGTGATATAGATTCTTCATCCCGTGAGCCGTGCGTGAGGTCGTGGTTGAAGCCACGATAATGGCACGAGGGGCCATGAGCGCGGGTGGGCTGCCACCTCGACCCTTGGGGCGAGGGGCGGTCTTGTTGCTGACGTTGGCGATACTTGGCTTCATGCAACCCTCTGTTCGGAGCGAAACGACGCCCTCCATCGAAGTGCATGAAGGGCAGCTGGTGCTCGTGAGCAACTCACACATTATGCTGGACCAGGTACTGCACAAAGCCCGAGGATGGTAATGGCATTGGTGTTGGGTAGCTCGAGTCAGAAGAAATTGTAGATGGGCTTGATTGTTGTTCGCTATGTCAGCAGGTGGTGCCTCCATGGATTTCTCAAGGAGGTGCATTTGCTGCTCAATTTTAGGGCAATGGCGAGCAGATTTCGCTGGCAGCCTACATCGAGGCCATCGCAGGCAGTATGGCAAGTCCTATTAATGTGGAAGAGTTGGCATTGAATAACACTCGTCTGCAAGAACGGGTGGCTCGCCTGGAGGCATGGCTGGCCGGTAATACTTCGGCGTTGGCAGAGCAGGTATGCAGCAGGCTCGAACTCATGCTGTCGTCTCGATGCTTGCCTCTGTGTGTGTGTGCATGCGTGTGCAATGCGCTAAAGACTCATGGCGAGTCAATTTTGGGGCGTCGCCTACTATATAGCAAGCCATCAGCGATGCAACCATTGCCACCCTTCAGACACAGCTGGCCGGCAACGTATCTGCGCTCCGAGCCGCGGTATGTTTGCTCACGAGCATCTCACATGCACTATTCCCTGAGCCCTGCAGCTTGTTCTGCTTGGCCATTAGGGGGTAGTCACGTGTGGGCTTGAGCTGTGCTGGTGGACTAGCCCTCTCTGCTATGTTTTGTTTCGGGTGTATTGCTGATCATGCTTCCATCAACCAACTCGCACAACCGTCTCATGGCGTGGTGGTGCACAGGAGGCTGATCACCAGGTGCTGATTGATGATTTGAATGACAAACTTACTGCCAACGTATCAACCCTGCAAGGACAGGTGAGACTGATGGCCGTGAAAGATTCTTGGAGCCAACTTGGCCCAACAACTGGACATGCAAGTTGTGACTTTTCTGCGCTCATCCCCAACGAGTGGATCGAACACAGGCCACGGCAATCTTAGGGAGTTTGTCCGAAGTCGAAGCCAGGTTACCGGTACGTTTTACGGCAATACGCTTGGGGGGGATGTGTGCACATGTGTGCGTGCGTGTGCACATGTTTTCTTTTTAGCCATGATTGACTCAACGTGGGTGCTTATAGGTGTCGATTGGCACAGCGACCAGTGCAGGTTTGGTGGTGTATCTTGGCACAGCTCGAGTAAGTGACCTGCCTGGTTTGTCTACAAGTCACAGATTGGGATTGACAGAGAGCATGAGCAAGTGAGAAAGAGTGAGGGGTTGGTTGGCACGTGAAAAGTGAGCAAGAGTATGTGTGCGCCAAGGCGCGGGAGAAAGTAAAAATTCTCCGAAAGGTACGCTCAGTGGGCTACTGGCAATGGCGGGTGCATGCACATAGGTGGAGGACCAGCTGATCATGCTGGGCCGCGTTCAAATCTGTGACGCGACATCTGGGGGCTTTATGCTGCATTTGGCACGAACGGGCGAAATCTTGGCAGCCTCTGTCGTGACGACCCTATTGTCGCACGACGTGGACGGCGATTTCCATTTGTCCGAGTACATGTCTATCATCCACCAGGTAAGGTCTAGTATGCTTCCGTCACAATGAGTGCGAGCATCCAGGGCAAAATATAGTGGTCGTTGGGCTGTGGTCTCAGCGTCACGTTTTGCGTCGAATTTAATCTTTCCTCTTTCTGATAGAAGGTCGAAGCAGGGAGCAACGAGGTCGAGTACTTCTTGGCGCTGGACCCCAGCTTGGGAACAACCATTTGCAGCCCATCGGAGGCGTGGTTGATGGTCAATGCGACAGTGTATGCTTCGCTACATACGTTCGAGCACCGGACGGGTGGTGCAATTGTGGACGAGGATGGGGCGCAGACGGTGATTCCGTTGGTGCTCGCATCCACAAGCGACATTGCAGCATCATATCAAGCTGTGTTTGCAAACTTGCCGGGCTCAAGTACCGTGCAAGACCTTGAGGAAGACTCTTTGGCATTGCAGACTATGGTGGTGCGTTGGAGATGCGTCGCTGCGGGCTCCGCACGTGAAAAAAAAAAAAAAAAGGCAAAGCCAGTGCAGAGAGGAAGTGAGAGCCTCCTCATTCGGCTGATATGGTGTAGGCTGGGTTAGAAACTCGCCTTGGAGCGCAGGAAAGTGCATTGGAAAGCACGACTATGAATGTGGCAGACGTATGTTTTTGATGTGCCCAGCGTGGATCATGCCTCATTATGCGCCAAGAACAGCGGGAACTTCAAGGCTTCATCGCACCTTTTGAGGCTTGGCACGCCTCTTTTCATGGTTTAAACCCGTTTGCGCCTGCATGGTGACGACGTCTAGGTTGTCGCGTGTGGGTTTCGAGCAAATTCGGCAGCGGGTATTTGTGACGATCTGAACGTGACGCTGTTGTGCCCCGACCCAATGACAAATGCCAACTACTCGCATCCCTACCACTTTACAGCTGGCACGCAGGTCGGTTGCACAACCACGTATGGCCCGGTTTACGTGGGAGCCAGACTGATGGTTGAGGGCGGTGAGGGAGAAGCGATGCGCTTTTGGCGTGCGCATGCATCATGGTCTCATCGTCCCAACGGGTGTGCCATGTAGTTGATTCTCTCTTGTCCAGTGGGCCAGCGACTGACAGCAGCATCTTCCAGCATCACGTGTGGTGCAAGCGGGGCGTGGTCGGCTCTGCCGCAGTGTGTGGCTTGCAATCAAGGCTGCGCGACGTGTTCATACGCAAATCACTGCATGACTTGCGCTGTTGGTTGCCCCTGGTGGCTCGCTTGGTTGGCCTTTACCTCTCGGTCGGGGTCGAAATCGGTCGGATTGACTCATGGACGCGTGTGTTCCGTCAACTGCACGATTTCAGGCGGAGACGCCCTACATTGTGGGGGCTGTTTCGAATGAACCTTACTGTGTCCACTTGGATGGGAGCGTTCCGGAGGTGGCCTTGGACTCTTGTTGGCACTCAAAGCAGCTTGGGCTTGCGTCTGGTTTGCGCTACATTCAGCCTGCGTCCCCCACGCAAGTTTGGTGCGAGAACGACGTCGCGTTGGATGACGGAGGTGGGATGCTTGTGCTACAGAGTCGACCCGTATTGGCTAGGTCAAGGAGGCTCTGCTCTGTTCTTCCGTCCTGCATGTCGTCTTGAAGCTTTTGGCCCTTTTTTTCTGAGCGTTATCGTTTGTATGTCCGGTCCCTGATGCTCAATGCATGTAGGCTGGGAGCTCGTCAAGCGCCTCGTGGGCGGCTATTACCCGTCTTCACTCTCGGCCAAGTCAGAATCATTGTTGCAGTCGGGGAGCTCCGTACAGAGCCCGTTGGTACAGTTGGACCCCGATGACGTGACGACCTTGGCTCCTGGAGCATCTCCCTTGTACACTTCGAAGCGCTTCTCAGAAACCGGACTGGAGTGGATCAAGGTGAGCTCAGTTTGAAGGCGCAGAGTAGGCACGCCTTCATACTAATGAGCTTGGGCCATGTGTGTTGGCGACAGGTGAGCTACCACTTTTTGACGACCCCCTTTTCCTTGGTGAGGCGTCAGCACATTCGAGTGGACATGGGCACGGGAGTCACCATGTCCACCTTTTTCAATTTGCCGGTGGCATCCTGCACTGCGTACGTATTCTTATTGATTAGTCCAGACGGGGCAGTGTTGCCAAGTTGGAGCCCAGCTGTCCGCGACCAGGTGCCGCTGTCTCTTTCCTCATGTGTATGCCCTTGGACTCTGCGCTTGCCGTAGGTTGCCCAACGCCGTCAAGGTGTATATCCTGGGGACGTATGCGGGAGAAACGACGTATGGCAACCATTACAGTACCTCCACCTATGGCCTCGCCAATGAGCTTACCATAGATCAGTGCAACGATTACGTGCAGCATGCGTCTTCCATTCCCTACACCCGACTTGATGGAACCGGTCTGTTTGATGAGATGCAAGCGTCGATCAAGGGTTGCACAAGAAGCGGGGCTCACGAAAGCCCTGTCGTTTCATGCTCGTAGATGCCACAAACTCGCTCCGTCACTTCTTTGCCTACGAATACGCCGCCAGTGGTCGTGATTCTGTCCGATGCGTGAGTTCTTGAGACCAATGGCTCTTGTCCGTGTTGCTTCTACCTCTGGCCTAATCTGTCGACGTGCTAACATCTCACAATTGTTCTAACAACTGCTTGGATGTGCGTTCGTACCTAGTCTTTGGGTTGTTGGGAAGACAGGAATAGCGGGAACTTTGAGGTGGTCGAGTGGTATGCTCGCCCGTCACAGGGCTAGCGGCTCATCAAGTTCAAGTGAACATCATGTGTGAAGGCACAGTCTCCAAATTGATCCTTTCAAACAACCCCAAAAAGAAAAGAAAAGAAAAAACAAAGAAAGAGAACAAAGAGCTGATAGACTGGCGGGTTTCAATTCTTGAAAGGGAAAGAGTGTGAGTCGATGGACGTTGGCTCACTGACTGACCAGAAGACCGATCGAGGCCTCGGCACAAGCGCGGGGCGAGACTGACGGTACCTCAAGGAGACAAGAATTAGTCAGCACCATGCGGCAACGTGGTATGTACTCGATTGGTTGCGTTTCAGTCGTTTCTGCGACCTGACATCTGTACGATGAGAGCCAATCTGATGCGGAATCGAGTGCACGACAGACAACGGCAAATCTTGGTCAGTCGACACAATGCAAGGTGAGCGCTTCGTGCTTGCCTTCAAGCATGGCCAAGCACACGAGGCTGACCTAGGGGCTTGACACTGCCTGGGGCCCTGCGCAACTAGGCACCGACTCGGTCGTGACGCCAGAGCTCGAGGCATTTGCTCAAGGCGCAGACAAGGCCAATGATCGATGGGCCCGGTAGGTGTGTGTGGCGCAAGCATGTTCCCGTGGTACCACAGGATTTATTAACTGTTCCATCTTTCCCATGCTGCCCTGCCCAGGATGAGCAAGCAGGAGATTGACGCATCAGACAAGCGCAGCGTTGCCTTGCTGCTGCTTCTTTACTTTTTGCAAGGCGTGCCCATGTGCGTAGCTGTGAGGGCCACGGACCTGCACCGCGACGGCGGGGTTTGAAATCAATGCTTGCCCTGACGATGTCACCGGGCCTGTTGCTTGCTGTGCAGGGGCCTCTCCGCCTCTGTTCCTTATTTGCTGCAGGACAAGACAGCAGACTACAACCAACAAGCTTTATTCAGCTTTGTCGTGTATCCCTTTTCTCTCAAGCTGCTGTGGGCTCCAATCGTCGATGGCTTGTTCTTCGAAAAGGTAGAGCGTGCCACGCTGCTGCGGTTCTTTGTGACTCATTCCGAGGCGCTCGTTTCAGACTGGGCCGCTGTTGCGAGACAGCGTCCCTGTCTTCCCGACCAACCTCACGGCACACCTCATCGCGCGCTCTAGTTTGGCCGACGCAAGTCTTGGACAGTTCCATGCCAGATCTTAATTGCACTAGTCCTTCTTGGCTCCAGCAGCCACGTCGATGCCTTGATTGATCAGCCGACGCCAGATGTCTTTACCCTAACCATCCTTTTTCTTCTTCTGTACACCCTCTGTGCCACGCAAGACGTTGCGGTGGATGGGTAAGCCGCTCACCGGCAGCCTACTGGGGGTCGCCTCTGCCAATGCGAGGGTGGCTCATTCACAAAGCTCATTGGGCGTGGCTGTTTAGTTGGGCCTTGACTATGCTGTCACCTGCTCGGGTTGATCTGGCCTCCATCTGCAATTCGGTTGGGCAAAGTGCTGGCTACTTTACCTCGTTTATTTTTTTTCTGCTTCTTAGCAGCCCCGATGCCTGCAATAAGTATCTGCGGTGCGTCAATCCGGAACATAGTCTGGATTTGAAGTTGCCCCAAAAGTGCTGGTCTAGCATGTGCGCGCTGGCTCAGTTGCAGGCTTTGTATCACCGATTTGTTTTGGGTGTAGAAGCGTCCCTTCAGATGAACCAATGGTGACATTGGGGTCCTTTATGAACTTCTTTGGCTGGGTGTTTGTCCTCACCACGCTGGGGGTTTGGTTTTTCAAGCGGGAGGGCAAACCCATCCGCGGCGCGTAAGCTTCGTGTTTGCCCCGCTTGCTCCTGCTTATCCGCGGGGCTGAGTAAGCCAGGAGCCAGACCGCTTATCCTCCTTGCTCGTGCAGGGGTGAATCTACGCTCTCTGTGGCCGGGACCTATCAGCGTTTGCTCCAAGTCTGCAAGCTGTCCAGCATCCAACAGCTAGCCTTTGTCATCTTGACTTGTCGCATCGGGTTTGCTGGCGTGGAATCGGTTACGGCGCTGAAGCTCCAAGTGGGTGATGCGTCCGGCGATGCATTTCCTCCAGTCCTGCCCCCTTCCCGTTTTTGCTTGCTTGCGCGTATGGTTGATTGTTCGCCAGGTTCGAGCGGTAGCTTGATGAATGCACATGTTTGTGATGGATGTAGGAATTTGGCGTGCCCAAGGAAGACCTTGCTTCGCTTGGACCTTTAATGTTTCCCGTACGTCGCGCTTGGTTTTCGCTGCGATGCTCGCTTTTTTTTGGGCAATCCGCTTGCCAACCACGCACAAAGACACAGATACACGCACCAGGTCTGGGAGGTCATTGGTCTGGGGCACATTCTGATTTGCCCACTGTTGTTGGTCCGTTGGCAGGTGTCCTTGGTCGTTCCGAGCTTGATGGGTTATCTGCAGACACAACCGATGCAATTGTGGCTGCGTGCTTACCCGTTCCGCGTACTGGCGGCCATCCCTTCCATTGCCTTGGTCTGTTCTTCGAACCCCAGCAATTGCCCATGACAACGTGAAACGCCAGTCTGGTCACTTTTGCCTCACTTGGCCCCCTGGGATGCGACAGGTTTACTATGCCGAGCAGTACATTTTGCCTCGAGGGACTGGGATCACGAGTGCAGAGTTTGCCCTGATTGTGATTGCCACCTTCTTTTCCATCACCGGTCTGTCGAGATGGCGGCTCGCACCGCGTTTTTTTTTTTGGCAACCTGCAAAAGCGAGGGATCCATACACAGTGGCTCGTGTCCTTGGTTCATCTTCTGTGCTTGCTATAGCTTCTACTATCATGTTCACGGCCCAGATGCAGTTTTTTTGCAAGTTGTCCGACCCGCTTTTGGGAGGCACATATATGTGAGGGCTTTGTTCACCTCTGCTCAGCGGCGTTGTCGCCTGGCGTTCTGCTGTTTATGCCCGTGGTGATGATGTCATTGTGAGACTGACGCATCCACTTGCATGCGCAGGACGCTTTTGACAACCTTGGCCAATTTAGGGGCCGTATGGCCTTCAACGCTGGCGCTCAAGGTGGGGCCGATCGCGACTGCGCGCTCGACAAAGTCGAGGAACGATCCCAACGCTCTCCTTTTGTCACATGAAGTTGATTCGTTGCGTGGGCTCTTTTGGGAGTGTAGGTCATGGGCGTGCTCGAGGAGTGCTCACATAAGGATGAGAGTGGCCACTGTGCCAAAGAATACAATGGGTATGTTCATGCATTGACCGCCTGCCTTGCATGTTGGTCCACACTTTGCTCTTGACTTTTACTCACTGTGGCGTATTGCTAAATTTACTCCGACTCCTATGATCAACAGCTTCTACACAGTGGCTGGAATTACTCTGGTAGCTGGTTTAACCTGGTACTTCTTTTGTCGACGGACCGTATCGTCACTGGAGGAGAGGCCGCCCAGTGATTGGCGGCCGGCACTGCAATAGGAGTGGCTGCTTGCTCACCATTACAGCGCATGACTACAGCAGTCACGCTCAAAGCCCAATCTGGTTATCCTGGGTGATTTGTGAAACAACAACTTTGAATTGACAGCTAGGGCAAGTTTTACTGCGGGACTGGCACTCGCGGCATGCCTGTTTGTCGATTGGTACGAGTTCTCTTCATAGCACGCACGGATCAGTATGCAGGCCAGCTGGACATAAAAGCGGAAGGACTACATGGAAGACGCTTCTAAAAAATCGGGGTGTCGCATCAGGCGCAGAACACACTCGGGTGTGGCCCCTCTGCCTCTACTCTGCCTCGTTGGGAGCATCGGACGCGGCTTGCATTTTTGAGATGTATGCAATGTAGTCCTCGGCATCGAACTGATAGGAGCCACCCTGGTCCTCCTCAAGCTGGTCAAGGTCAAAGTATTGGCTGCGTCCACAGCAAACGAGCAAGAGCGAGCGGCAAATGAAGATTCCAGACATGGATAAGGAGACGGCGGAGCCCAAGCCAGCAGACATGGCAGGAGTGAGTTTGTCGGACAGACCTCAGTTGATCTGGGCCACCAGGCAGAACAGTGATCATGTTGCGCAGGCGCTCCTCAAAAAACATCTTGACAATGGGAAAAATCATGCTAGGTGTGGGAACGAGGGCGCATCGCAGGGAGGGGCAGAAGACAGATGGCAGATGTCAGATGGTGAGCAGGAGCCCTCACGAGCGGAAGAGGCCGACACAGAGCATGTGCTTGAGGATGAATGAATGTTCGCACCGAAAAAAGAAGGGCATGCTCACGACGTAAATGGCCGAAATCTTGATGGGCCAGGCGTATGAGACAGCTGGCCCCAAGTTTTGCGGAATCTGTGTTGCATGGGCCAACGCACGGCCAAGGTCATGAATGCAAAGTTCACGGAGCATGTGCATGGGCGGGTCAATCAGCTGTTGAAGCTTGCTCAAAGGCAACCAACCCGGCGGTCCAGTTGAGATGACGAAGCATTTGTCACGTCCATAATCACAGCAAAGCCTGAATGTTGGTGTGTGGTGAGCAGGAGCGCGAAACATGCACCACTTGGCAGGATTTGCTAGGCGCGGTACGTGATTGCCCCGCCCTCATGACATGGTGGGCGGGTCGCATGTGCGTGTGCAAAGGTATATCGCATGTATGCGCACACAACGCGGTTCGGAACGAGTGACGCACCCTTGCTTTGCGCCACCTCGGGGAAACGGCGCAGGCCGTACTCAACGGCGAGGTGCATGGCGCGCAGAATGTCCTCAGGAGTGAATCGGGTGAGATCGTTGCGTCGGGGGCGTACCACGATGGCCAGGGAGCCTTAATCAGACATACAAACCGGGCGAGGGTAGCGGTGAGGACACGCCAGCGGGATGTAGCAAGGGCAAGGGCCTGACAGGTTGCGTGCAAGCCTGGGGTGAGCCGACCTTCTTTGGCATGGTTGCCTGCCAGCACGACGCTGTTCATTTCGATCAGGGCCCGGAATTCGGCATTGTTGTCAACGGTGATCTCATCAACTCGGAAGTCCTTGCGCCATTTGATGTAGTTGGTCAGCACTTTGGCTGCCAGCTCCAGATCGTAGTCACGAGAACGAAGCGCAGCCAATTTCCAGAAAGAATCAAATTTTGCGAGCTGTTCGGCAACTGCATCCTGGGCCTCCTTGCTCTCCTTGGTCAGCACGGAGGCCACATCAAAGGTGGACAGGTAGGCATCAAACTGAGCCTGGACCTCAGCTTCATCCACTTTTGGTGCTGCCATTTCGCGATATCCGTGTGTGAGTGTGTGTGTGCGCGTGTGTATTGGATATGCGTGTGTGTGAAAATAACGGAACTTGACGTCATGAAACACAAAACGCTGCACTGATTCCTTTTGAAAGCAAACGAGAGAGAAACAGAAGAGAGAAGAAGAGAGAAGAAGAGAGAAGAAGAGAGGTGCGGTCGCAGTCGCATCACATGGCATCCAAAACCGGGTCTGAGTGCTTTGTGCTGTGCACGCCGCAGATGGGTTTGCAAGCCCAGGGCGTTTTCCATCTGCAACGAAGGTAAGATACAATCTTTGAATTGATGCAAGTTGTAGTCGTGAGCTTGGAGAATTAAGAAGAGACGAAAAAGCAAGCAAAAGGAACGCGAGCCAGACGAGGACACATCGCTTCGCTTCAGAAACAGGGACAAAGTCGGGTGCGAATGCAAGAGTGCGTTTATCGACCCTTGGGCGGGCCTCGCTTGACCTTGGGGAACTGGAGCGGTGCCACCAGCTCGGCCACATGGTATGCCTGGCAGTCAGATGCAACACAGAGTGAGCGGCGTTGACGTGGGATATGACTCGCGAATCGGGGTAAATGGTCCAGTAAGGGGAACATACGGCAGTTTGAGGGGTCGCCTTGACGGCGCTGCATTTGCATCCAATGGCCTTGAGGTGTGTCACCGCTCTGTGAAGTAGAAAAAAAAGGGGGGGGGGGGGGGAGATCTTGTTAGCCTCGTCCGTGGCTGGCGCTGGCAAAAAAAATCAAGAGCTGGCGGCTCTAACGTACGTGGCAGGGGCCATGGACAGGGCTTCGGCAACGCGTGCGCTGCTCAGCTTTGAGAAACCACGAGCGTGGAATGCCAATACAAGGAGATGGTGAATCAGCAAATGCATGTTACGCTTGGACAAGTTGGCCCTACAAAGACACAACACATCGGCCGTGAGACGACGGTTGGCAGCTGGGTGGCGGTGGGCCACAGTTTACATTTAGGAAGCGGGGTGCATACCCATTCTCACGGACTGAAGGCGTCTGGCCCGTGCTATCGCTGAAGACAAATTTGTCCATAAACGAGTCAATAATAGCAGGCGGCACGCTCTATGCTCGAGGTCATCGTGGATGTCACAGCGTGAGTGATGGCTGGCAATCAGGAGGTTGGCACGCAGAGAACATTGTACCTGCAGCTCTTCCTTCACTTCAATGGCCACAATCTTGCGATGTGTTCGAACATAGTTGTAAAACTTGAGCAACTCAACCAGGTATTGCAAAACGCGAGCCTGTTCGTGGGTTGTGTGAGGGAATCCGCCTGAGAAGCGTGGGATGAGACACTAAGGTCGAGTGTGTTCATACCAGCATCTTTTTGGCACTCCCACTCTTGGTCACGAGAAGGTCCAGGCCGTCAAAAACCAACGGCGAGAATCTAGACGGCGGCACAGTCGTAAGCATAACCCTTGGCCCATCAAGGTAAATGAAAGAGCCAACAAGGCAACGGGGCAGCCTGACATACTTGTTGGTGGCCTTCCACTTGGCCACGGTCTGTTCATCAGCCGCGGTGAAGGGCTTGCACAACTCGGCCACAGCCGAGGCATCGGCATGCGAGATCACTGCCGCCCGTTCAAGTATGATGGAAGAAAGAGAGTGAATGCGCCGATGCATCTGATGCATCGCAGCTTGACTTGTCGCACAGGGGTGGAGGGGAGGGGCAAACGTGGATGCAAGATGATGAAGCACGGGCGTACAATGTTTGAGTGGATACACGTCAGCTGGTACGGTGGCAGCAGGGTCATATTGGGGCACCGGGCGGAAGCGGTCTTGGTCTTGCTTGGCAGGGTCTGCAATGTCGTTGAGTTGAACGAGGAGTGATGAGCAAAAGGACGCAAACGACCCTTCCAAAAATCAACTCTAAACGGCAGGGATCGCACCGGAATCGATATCCATGGGCTTGGATAGTGCTTCGTACATGACACCTCCCACAGCAGCCAATGCTTTGCTATCGATTCTGTGTGTGGGCGCGTGCGGGAATAAGCCCATGCATGGCAAGCAATGAGTAAGAGTCAAGCTTGCTGTGACAAAGCACGGCTGGAATGTGGGGTGGCCAAACACGAACTTGTTGCGTTCCAAGGCATGTAGCTGAGCCTTTTTCTTCTTGCCTCCAAACGTTTCTGTCAGATCGGCACGGGCTTGCATTACCCGCTCGCCCGAGTCCAGCGTCCTGGTATTCTTTTCACTTTCCGAATCTACTTGAGCAACAAGCAACAAGCGGATGGCATGTGCGTAAAGCATGAGGGCTAGGAGGCGAGCAAGCCCCGCCCAGCTCGAACCTGCGCAAGAGGAAATACATACCCTTGAGAACCGGTTGCAAACGGAAAACACGGGCGTCGTAGAGGTCCAAGGTCTTGCCGTCAGCGCTGCGACGGGCCAAGAGGTAGCGCGGCTGGAGCAGACCGTTGCTTTCTGCTGCACCTTGGTAGGTCAGCTGTTCCGTTTCGGCCACCTGTGTAGCAAAACGCGATGTGCAGTAGGTGGTGGTGATTGCCAGCAGAGCAAACGCGTCGCGCACGATGCTTTGCAACGCAAGGCCTGCGAGGCTCACAACGCACCATGACCCGCTGACTTGCAGTCCGCGCGGTTGAGCCCTCAAACATCTGGATGTTTTGGGCGCGCGATCATCAAACCAAGCGCAACGGAACCGTGTCAGCACGAGCAGGCACCGACGGGGCTGCTTTGGAGAAAAATAACCAAGAAGAACCAGAAACAACAACAGAATCATGACTTGTAACGACACTCTGGCAGAACCTTGATGTTGAGCAGCTGATTGGCGCGTTTCAGCTTGAGATTGGCATGTTCAAAGGAAGCTAAGAGGTTGCACCACAGATTTTCCGTCGACAATGAGCCACTTGGATGGCTGCACATCCAAAAGGGGACAGCACAGCACGGTTGAGAGGTTTGGATGCGACAGAATAAAGCCGACGTACCAATGGGGATGGGTTCCTGACCGCCCTCGGCAGCATGGTATTGCACCTATGTGTCAAGGCAGAGGCGCATGGAATGGAGTAGGCCACACTTCTCTTTGAGCTTCCCGTTGAACTTTTCCAAGCCTGTGCTTTGGTGCGGAAGGGCAAGTCGAGGGGTCTTTCGCCGAGGACAACCTACCTTGACACGCTTGGGCCAGGATTCGGTCATTGTTGAGGTGGCTGGACCAGAAGGTACCCCCAGTCCCCACTCGGAGGAATATTCAACGCCGAGGGGTGAGAATCTGGTTGTATCACCCCCCAAGCCTTTCTTTCCTGCACCACTTGGCGTGTGCACGGAAAGTACGCGGCCCGTAAATCTGGCAGTTCCCAACTCCGAGCGCCTGGCAAATTGAGAGGTCTTTTTTTTCTTCTCGACAAAGGCAGCGCGAGAAGAGCAAACACACGTGTCGTGTGACAAGAGAGAGAGGGAAGAGAGGCAGAGAGGGCATAAACAGCAAAGAAGAGAAGAGAGACAGGAGAAAACTGTGACATGAAGCACGCTTTGGACTGGCATGGGGATGAAAAGATGCTGACAATCGGAAGAGTCAAAAGGGAGACAAATGAATTGCTCGAGCTCTGGTTCATGATTGCCGGCACAGAGAGCTCCATGGCCATCCATGATTTACAGAAACAGAAGAATGTTCACACAGAAAACAACACTCGATCAGACAGTGCGTGTACACACACACACACAAAAAAAAAGGAGAGAAGGAGAGAAAGCGGTCAGAAACAAAAGGAACAGTTACAGTTTAGCGGCCACCTTGGCGAGAACGCACTTCATCCAGGTCAACCTACAACAGCCATTGAATAAGAGTACAATGAGGGCAATGGCAGAAAAAAAGTTTCACCAAGTGATCAAGACACACGAAGCGTACCCGAGGCAAATCGGCATCTCGCGCGACCCATTTTGGCACGCTCGCGTAGCCTGTCTCGGCGTAGAGACCCTCTTCGTCATCCTCAACGGCGTGATCGCCATAGAGGTTTCCACCATGCACCGATGGGCGGCCCTGGCAGCATACAATGCGCGTCAAGGTTTAGCCGTTAAAGCAGGCAGCTGAGGCAGGCATGGCCATGGGTGGTCAGAGGTGTTGTGTGTCACGAACGATGCCCGACTCACCCGCACAGAGCGGCGCACTTGATCGTACTCGTTCATCACCTCGACCACGGCACGACGGTCCGGATGTGACAACATCTAAGTTGCGCATTGGGTGCTGTAAGTTGAAAAAGTCGAAAAGCAAAAATTATCAAACAAGAACAGTACCAACCTCTGAGGGGATGGAAGGCAACGCATCCACATGTTGATATTGCGACTTGGCTTTCTTCTTGTTCTTGAGCAAATCGGCGACTTGACGATATCCCTACAATATCACACAGGTGAGGCTGAGAGTAACGCTACATCACACGCAGCCAAGGCGGCACCATGCACAAGTGTGCCCATGGCAAAGGTGCCTAAAGGTACCGACCGGATCTGACGAGCGAGTCGCCACGTCATACGGCTGGAGTGATTGCCGGCGAGGGTCAAGTGAGTTTGAAAGGTGAGGCAATGCGGGTCAAGCCGAGTAAGAAAAGCAGAGACAATCAGCGCAAGCAAATAAGGGAGCTGTAGGCCAAGGTATTTCCTCCCCATGACCACGGCGATGAAAACGAAAAGGCGATGGGCAACAGGCACAAAGAAGCCCAAAGTGTTGCTGTACATACCGCCTCAAAGGCCGGGTTGACAAACTCAGTTTGCTCGCCCTGCCAATAAAACGCAGCCGGCGCATGAGCCACAGGAGGTGCAAAAGAAAGCAGTGGCGTATCACGGGGCTTACACGAATGTCGGCCAAGAGTGCACGGGGGTTGTCGTAGGCCTGTTCCAGGACACATCATGAGGGATATTGTCTCGCGTGCGCCATCGAGCCCATGCATCTTGGGCGAGCAGCAGAATGTCAATTGGATTTCTGCACAGGCTGCAACATACCGCTTCAGGATGACGCTGTGCATACATGCCCACGGCGCCACCCGCACCGGCCCGGTCATACAGCTACGGGTTCAGCAACGTAGGGTGTGAGTGTTGAGAATGTAGAATGTCAGCGAGCAGTGGGGCAGGCCTCAAAACGTGATGCCCAGCCGGCATGGTCGAAGCATGCCAAGGGGATAATGGGCATACCGCTTGCGCATCGACAGCGTCACCCTGGGTGGGTGCAACGGGAAGGTAGCCCATATCGCCACGCCGCCATTGGTTGTTGACCTCGAGGTACCCGCGGTCTGCGCCGTGAGCCACGGCACCATCACCATACAGGCCATCAGGCTCCCGGTATCCATCGTTGCCAGTAAACTCCTCCGAATCAAGATAGCATTGATTCAGCATGCGACGATCCGCAT